>NC_136644.1:25581528-25586528 GCF_949748355.1 Melanostigma gelatinosum
CTCTCTCTCTCTCTCGCTCTCTCACTCTCGCTCTCTCTCTCTTTCTCTCTCTCACTCTCTCTCTCTCTCGATCTCTCTCTCGCTCTCGCTCTCGCTCTCCTCGCTCGCTCTCTCGCTCTCTCGCTCTCATCGCTCTCGCTTTCTCTCTCTCTCGCTCTCGCTCTCTCTCTCTGTGTGTTTGTGTGAAGCTTCAAACCCCAAAAACAGCCCTTTTGTGTTTTTTGATGGTACCCAGAGGCTGTGTGTGTGTGTGTGTGTGTGTGTGTGTGTGTGTGTGTGTGTGTGTGTGTGTGTGTTTGTCTTTGTATCCCGGTGGGGACTTTGACCTGACTGCACACAGACCCATGGGGACTCGTGTCACCGTGGGGACAAAAACTGAGGTCCCCACCGGCAAACCCCTCCTACAAGCTTCAGAACAGTGTCTAGACATGCCCCATGTAGTTTTCTCTGAAGTCCCCTGGAAACCATTTTCAAGACAAAAATGTGTGTGTGTGTGTATGAATGCTCCCCTAGTGTATACACACTAGTACTGCAGTCCCCGTGAGGTAGGCTGTTCTTGAAGTGTGTATCGCTGTTTGTCCACTCTCTATTGCCCCCTATTGGTCAAAAGTAGTATTACAGTTTGGGAATACACTTTAAATGTGTCTTTTTGACCAAAGATAAGCATGAATGAAATGCTACATTTGATAAAAAATAAATATATGTATAAATAAATAAATACACAAATACTTAATATTAATATTGATATTATTTATATTGCTATAGTTTTTTTAAAATTTGCATGAAAACAACGATAACCATAATGTATATTGTCTATATATATCTCATGTAAAATGAGTTTCTTCCATACAATTTTAATGATATTTTACCACAATTCATTATCTCATCATTGATATTATTGACAATAACATCAACAATTATAATAATAGTCTATATTTGATTTATTTTGCCATGTCAGAGGTGTAAGATCAATAAGGTCTTGTTTTGTTGCACTGCTTTTTTAAAGCTAACTTTTAAACAGTGCTCACTGTTCAATGACAATGATATTGATGATAACAGACAAATGCAGGTTTAGAGTTGTATCCATAAACATAAAATAGGAGTAGAAAAGACATTTTCCTTTAAATCAATACAGCAGGATGGTTTGAGGGGCGGCCATTTTCATGTGTACACTTACTATTGCGATCGTTATATTAGGCTAATCTCCGTGTAAACTACATATGGCAAGTTGCGGACTTACTGAGGAGAGGTTTTGCAGTAATGACTGAAAAGACAAGGGGAGTAGTAACATCACAAAGCATAGAGAGTCGCAACTTAATGCTTCATCCACACACTCTTGTACAGCGTGGGAAAGCACATTGATATAGCCAGATGCCGTTCTTGAAGTCGCAGAAAAATAAGTCCCATTACTCCCATTATTCATTCACTTGTTGGTGTGTGTGTGGGCTGGTGTCAGCAATGTCTTGCTCCTTATTTATTTATGTTTTATGATTTTGGACTCTACAAAATTAATTGAATTATTTATTTATTATATCTTTAAGCATGTTATAGCATTCTGTGTCAGTTTTTGATTTGATTGTTCTATTATTATACTATTCAAATGCTATGCATCTTTTATAGTAGGTCTATAATACGCCAACTGAAACAGTATAGGGTTACGGTGGTGTGCTTGTATATTTACCCATAGTGTTAATACTTAAAGTGCTTTCCTGTTATCTGTACTCTAAAACATATTTTACTGTACGATGCCTTCAGCCTGAAATCAACAGGGTGTGAGCTATTTATTCAGGACGCAGCATTAGGGATCTTTAGAGGTCTTTCCCCCCTCCTCCAACCCCCCCCCCCCCACACACACACACACACACACACGATGACATCACGGATGACATCACGGAAAGAATCCGTGATGTCATCATGACATCACGGAAAGAATCCGTGATGTCATCATGACATCACGGAAAGAATCCGTGATGTCCTGATATAGGAGGTGATGCAGATTCTATTCGGAATGTTCCCAGGAGGATCAGTGATAAGTCCTCGCAGGTCAGATCAGACATCAAATTGGTTCAGAAACACATTTAACAATTGCAATGGCAAGCACACGGATAATGAGACAAAATCGACAGATGCTGGAGGGGCACCAGAAGATGGAATTAAATTCCACAGAGGTTGAACCGCCAATGAATTCTTACCCAATTTCACTGGAGGAACAAGTAAGATCTAAACTGTTGGACAGCAAGGCGAAGCTCACCCAAACAGACATTGAGGACAGAGTCCTCCTAGAAATTGATGAAGGCTGTCTTAAATATTTTCTAGATGTCATCATTAAGCTCAAGGAGGCTGAAAATGAGCTGAAAAATGTACATCTACAATGGCAAGAGGAGAAGTCTTCCCTCAAAGCACTCCAGCAACAAAACTGTGACCTCTTTCACTCCCAGATGCAGGTCATCGCATCCGAACGAGCACAAGAGCAGGAAGCAGTAAAACAGACGCTGGAAACAGCCGAGGCTTTCTATAAAGCCCAGATGGACCTCGCTAAGGCTAGAGTTGATGAACAGTTCGAAGTCAGCAGTAAGCTCAAGGAGGCTCTTCATGAGGCTGAGCAGCATCTGGGGACTGTTCATCTCCAGTGGCAACATGAACATTTTAACGTCACAGCTCGCCAGCAAAACTACTGTGAATACCTTCAATCACAGGTGCAGGTCATGGCTTCCGAACGAGCACAAGAGCAGGAAGCAGTAAAACAGATGCTGGAAAGAGCAGAGGCTTTCCATAAAGCCCAGATGGACCTCGGTAAGGCTACATTTGATGAACAGTTAGAAGTCAGCAGTAAGCTCAAGGAGGCTCTTCTAAAGGCTGAGCAGGAGCTGAAAAATGGACATCTACAATGGCAAGAGGAGAAGTCTTCCCTCAAAGCACTCCAGCAACAAAACTGTGACCACTTTCACTCCCAGGTGCAGGTCATGGCTTCCGAACGAGCACAAGAGCAGGAAGCAGCAAAACAGACGCTGGAAACAGCCGAGGCTTTCTATAAAGCCCAGATGGACCTCGCTAAGGCTAGAGTTGATGAAGAGTTAGAAGTCAGCAGTAAGCTCAAGGAGGCTTTTCATAAGGCTGAGCAGGAGCTGCAGATCATTCATCTCCAGTGTCAACAGGAACATTTTAACATCACAGCTCGCCAGCTAAAAGACTGTGACCACTTTCACTCCCAGGTGCAGGTCATGGCTTCCGAACGAGCACAAGAGCAGGAAGCAGCAAAACAGAATCTGGAAACAGCCGAGGCTTTCCATAAAACCCAGATGGACGAACAGAGAGCGGAGACAAACAGGATCGCAGCAGCTCTGAAAGAAACACAGGACCTGCTGGAGATTGAGCGTCACGTTCAGCATAAAAATACCACAGAGGAGGAGATTGATGTATTCAAGAACTGTCAGGCTAGAGTTGATAAACAGTTAGATGTCAGCATTAAGCTCAAGGAGGCTCTTCTAAAGGCTGAGCAGGAGCTGAAAAATGTACATCTACAATGGCAAGAGGAGAAGTCTTCCCTCAAAGCACTCCAGCAACAAAACTGTGACCACTTTCACTCCCAGGTGCAGGTCATGGCTTCCGAACGAGCACAAGAGCAGGAAGCAGCAAAACAGACGCTGGAAACAGCCGAGGCTTTCTATAAAGCCCAGATGGACCTCGCTAAGGCTAGAGTTGATGAAGAGTTAGAAGTCAGCAGTAAGCTCAAGGAGGCTTTTCATAAGGCTGAGCAGGAGCTGAAAAATGGACATCTACAATGGCAAGAGGAGAAGTCTTCCCTCAAAGCACTCCAGCAACAAAACTGTGACCACTTTCACTCCCAGGTGCAGGTCATGGCTTCCGAACGAGCACAAGAGCAGGAAGCAGCAAAACAGAATCTGGAAACAGCCGAGGCTTTCCATGAAACCCAGATGGACGAACAGAGAGCGGAGACAAACAGGATCGCAGCAGCTCTGAAAGAAACACAGGACCTGCTGGAGATTGAGCGTCACGTTCAGCATAAAAATACCACAGAGGAGGAGATTGATGTATTCAAGAACTGTCAGGCTAGAGTTGATAAACAGTTAGATGTCAGCATTAAGCTCAAGGGGGCTTTTCTAAAGGCTGAGCAGGAGCTGAAAAATGGACATCTACAATGGCAAGAGGAGAAGTCTTCCCTCAAAGCACTCCAGCAACAAAACTGTGACCACTTTCACTCCCAGGTGCAGGTCATGGCTTCCGAACGAGCACAAGAGCAGGAAGCAGCAAAACAGACGCTGACAATGGAGGAGCTGACAATGGAGAAAAACAGGATCAAAGCAGCCCGGAAAAAGACAAAATATATGTCAGAAAGTGAGAATTTTCTATGGTGGCAGGAGAGTTGTTACCTCAAGGCGACCGAAGAAGATCTTCAGAGGCAGATCACCAAGTTGCAGAAGAAACAAAACTGTGACCACTTTCACTCCCAGGTGCAGGTCATGGCTTCCGAACGAGCACAAGAGCAGGAAGCAGCAAAACAGACGCTGACAATGGAGGAGCTGACAATGGAGAGAAACAGGATCAAAGCAGCCCGGAAAGAGACAGAATATAAGTTAGAAACTGAGCGTTTTCTATGGTGGCAGGAGAGTTGTTACCTCAAGGCCACCGAAGATGATCTTCAGAGGCAGATCACCAAGTTGCAGAAGAAGAAGAAATGGTTCAAATGGTTCTAATGCCCGGCTCCCTACAAACAGTGGTTCCAGTGGTTCTTACCCCCTGGCTCCAGGGGGTAAGATGGGGGTAAAGTGTGACGACCCCTCCCTTCCACCAGGGGTCTGTGTCTGTTTCCTCTCAGGTTGTCTTCCAGGATGTTAATCGGCCACTGATGGGTGACACCTGAGTTGGGTTGGTCCCAGCTATAAAGGCTGCCCCTCTTCTTTGGCTGTGGTGCCTCTCTGCGCCTCTCCTCTCTGACTCCTGTGTGGAGGACCTGGCTGGTTGCTGCCTTGTTTTGATTG
>NC_136644.1:25591528-25636528 GCF_949748355.1 Melanostigma gelatinosum
TCTAGTGTCCACCAGGGGGCGACTCCTCTGGTTGTATAGAAGTCTATAGAAAATGACTCTACTTCTCTCTTGATTTATTCCCTCAGTAAACATTGTAAACATGAGTTCATGTCTCAATCTCTAGTTTCAAGTCTTCTTCAATACAGCATGATGTTCATTTAGTACATTATGGTCCATTTAGAGTCACACAGACCATAAAGCAGGGGATGCTTTAGGGCGGGGCTACTGTGATTGACAGGTCGCTGCCGCTACCAGAGACGTATACGGCGTATACTACTCCTCCGAATTCCAAATATGGAAGCTTCCGTTTATCGGTTGCAAAAAAAAACCAACATGGCGAACTCGAGGCTTCAAAACATGAGTCCACAAACCAGTGTGTGACGTCATGATGACAGCGTCCACTTCTTATTTGCAGCCTGTGGTCGCGCCTATAAAACAACAACACAGAGGCTCCGCAGTTCGAAACCAAGACGGCAAAACTTCATTACTTCATTCAACCTTGACAAAGGCAGCGCAGACCAGACGCACTCTTTCAGTCCTAACCTTCACAATAAAAGCCCCAGACGTGTAATATTCACAGACGATTATTATCTGCATTTTCGTGTTGATGACTCGCCACGTCCATACATATACCGCAGAGCCCCCTTGCTGCATGAAGTCCATTCACGAGATACTTGTTGGTTGAAATCAGTTGCCTGAAGCAACGAGGTTGAAGAAAGTCCACAGTGAATGTGAAAAGAAAAGGAAATCACTCTCTGTGTAGGGTCCCTTTACTTTCAGCCATTTGGCTCATTGTTAATATTAACAACATTCATCAATGCAGGTCCAAGCAACAATGTTTTCTTCATTGCGCTTCCCGTGTTTAAAGTGAACACAGAAAACACACTCGTACAAGGCGCTTCGGATGAAAAGAGTCCAGCCGACAGCAGAAAGGCCTGCGTGTGCATTTCTATATTTACATTATCTGCAGGACTCGAATCCCCCGTCGCAGAAACACACAGCAGCAGCAGTTTTCCAAGATTTGTTTTATTTTTCTTGAAGCTGGAAAAACCGCTGCGTCTGGTAACGAGCGTCACGCTGGATAACGGAATCCGTGGCGAGGACGGACCCCATCACTCCCTTTACAAAGACCTGCCCAGCTGTTATTCTTCAGTGTGTGTGTATGTGTGTGTGTGTGTGTGTGTGTGTGTGTGTGTGGGAGGTCGGGCCGTCATGTCTGTCCAAAGTAAAGCTGACACAGTCGGAGCAGAGGGGGAAAGAAAACACACACGACTGTTCAAACAGCCACTGATCTCAGAGTGACACTGAGACAAACGTTGGTGAGAGACAATCAACTCTCACATCTCCGTTCTTTCATTTTCACTCTCTCACCCGTTTGATTCATTTGTCCCCCTTTCCCTCCTCCATGTTTTTTTTTTTACTTTCCCCCCCCCCCCCCCATCACCTTTCCCTTCACCGCCTGTTGGGGTTGTCAATTACTTGCTGTGGTCCCCTGCGGATGGATGGATGGAGGGATGGATGGATGGATGGATGGATGGATGGTAGGAGGGAGGGAGGGAGGGAAGAGACAGAAGGGAGGTAGAAGAAGATGGAGCCAAGAGACGGATGTCTAGGTGGAGGGAAAGAGAGACGGGATTAGTGAGAGGTGAGAGAAAAGAAGGGAGGAAAGCAAAGTGAAGAATGGATGAAATGAAGGAAAGAGCAACAGGAAGTAGAGACAGAGACAAAGAGACGGCGTGGAGGAAGGATTCACACCGGAGAAGAACTCTTGTGAGAATAGAGAAGATAATAGAGTGATGATGAAGATGAAGATGAGGAGTAATGTGGATGGAGGTAAAAAAAAAGAGTGAATTAAAAGAGGACGTTTTCAAAGTAAAAGCGTGTTAAACACCCCAAAGAGCAACTATTTAATGAAGTTATTTTATCTCAATAAGAGAAGTTAGTCTCCTCGAAGCTCATGACGTGCACATGTGCCCCGTGTGTTCGTGGTGTAATGTGCACGGGTTGTGTTGAATTAACGGGCAGCCATGTTTCCCCCTGGATGTTGTGTGAGGCTAATATTTAGCATGTGTGTGTGGCGTGTATTCATGCATGGTGTGTGTGCGTGTGTGTGTGTGGCGTGTGTTCATGCATGGTGTGTGTGTGTGTGGCGTGTGTTCATGCATGGTATGTGTGTGTGTGTGTGTGTGTGGTGTGTGTTCATGCATGGTGTGAGTGTGTGTGTGTGCGCTGTTCTCTCCCTTCATGCTGTGTTTTGTCTGCGTGAGCTCTCTGGCTGCAGCAGAAGGGAAATGAGAAAAGTGAATGTTTTCAGAAGTTACAGGAGAAGATTTCCTCTTTGTCTTTTTTTATGTTGTCTGCCGTTCTTTAAACTTTAAAACTTTTATCCTTAAATTCACACGTAAGAAGCTTTTCAAATTTGAAAATAAACGTATCCGCACCCACAGAAACATGTTTTTATAGCTGCAATCATTGCGACCAATCAGCCTGCTACGACCAGGGGTCCGACAGCTCTCATAGGCTCTCATGTTATTGTCCCTTTCTGTCTGCTTCTCTCTGAAATAACTTCAGATGATGATTATTCATGGAGTGCAGTTAGTGACAGCATGGGCTCTTGATGTCGGTGGGTTCAAATGTCTGAATATCTTTCATGTGGCATATTGTTTTTAAACGTGTAAACGCTTCTTTTCTGCTTCACTTCGTCTGAATCCCTCAGGACGTCTCTTACAATCAGCAGGGTGTGTTAGTAAGTGTCAAAACGAGTGAGACGGGTTTGTCAAGGTGTGATCCGCCTCTTGCCTGACATATTTTGACGTCCTGGTTAATCCCTCTTCATTGGTGTGTGTGTGTGTGTGTGTGTGTGTGTGTGTGTGTGTGTGTGTGTGTCACTGTCAGGTCTTTTTAAGGTCATATTCCCTGACTGCGGTTTTCCGGTCGACCACAGTTGTCGGCATTCTGACGCTGCATCGCTTCAGATATTTATTGTTTTTTTTCGTGCTCCACATCTGGTTTTAACTTTCGTTTCTCCTCTTCCATTTATTCTTCTGTCTTTGCTCTTCCTCTCTCTGTCTGTTCCCCACTGTCTTTCGGTTGTGTGTGTGTGTGTCAGGTTGAGGAGGGGACCAGACTATGGAAATGAAATATGAACGATCTCGTTGCTCTGACTGTCTGCTGGCCTGCCTGGATGAGGGTCTCTGTGTCTCTGTGGTCACTGAGGCTCAGCGCTGACGTTTAAAAGTGATCGACGGGCTTTTGCTACAGGCACACATGCAGCTTTCTCAACTCTTTTATTATCTTACTTAATCTTAATTATTATTCTGGAAAGAAATGTACACAATAGTCTACGGCGAGTCGTTTTCTGATCCCGTTTGAATTGAACGTACATCAAAACTTTCATTCTGCTTTTACAATAGAATCTATTTTTTGTTATCAGAAGCATGAACTGCAAAGAAGGTTGTGAATGCTGTGGAACTCCGATAACACGTTGAGCACTGATGGGACATTTCTCTCGTCTTTCTGAAAGATTTACTTAAAAGCTGTTGAACACATAATACAGAAACAGAACAAAGCTGACGGGACTCACAGCAACCCACGTTTGACCCGTCGTCAGGAGAGATGGATGGACAGAGAGGAGACGAGCGGGGAAACGAGTGGGAAAGTTTACCTTTCTCAGCCTACGCTGTGAGGAGGGAGGGAGGGGGGGGAGGGAGGGAGGGAGGGGGGAGGATATTGAAACGGCAGGAGAGACTGTGGAACAATGAGAGGATGAAGAGGAGCGAGGAAGGAGGGAGGACACGGACACAACACATGACAGAACGGATCAGAAAATGAACACACACACACACACACATACACACACTCTCTCTCACACACACACACACACACACACACATACACACACTCTCTCACACACACACACACACGTCCAGCTGTGACCAGTCTGTGTTTCCCTCCAGTCAACAGCATATCCAGCCTTCTGGTGTCCTGGCAACAGATATCTTGACAACCTGATGGGAAAGCATCTTTAATAATGGTGCGTGTGTGTGTGTGTGTGTGTGTGTGTGTGTGTGTGTGTGTGTAGACATAAGAGAAAGGTCTGTCTTATGAAACCCCTACACATGTGGATGTGGATGCATGTAGTTTTTAATTTGAGTCTATCTTTTATGCATATTTACATTCACATACATTACATTTCAGCTCTTACTGTTATTTATTATTCATTAATAATTGGGTGATATGTGTTTGTTTTATGTTTGTCACATGTGTAAAAACTAGTGCTGGGCAAGTTAACGTGATAATAATGCATTCATTAATTAACGCCGACAATTATTTTATCGCGCGTTAACGCAGATAAATATCACGGATCGATCTGTGATCCGTTACACCGCTAGTAAAAAGCAGCACAAAGTGCAAATACATAAAGTATCTCACAATACAAAAGACAAATCCAGTTCAAAGTTTCTTTGTGTTTATTCTCTTGAGGATTCGTTCACTTTGTTCCGGCTATAAAACATTCTGCAGAGAGGACGACTGTATGAAATACTATTAACACAACACTAAACTCTTCTTCTCTGGTCACAGCAGCTGAATATTTTATTATTAGATTTTGTTGATTCATTTTCTACAAATATGAATAAATAATTCATCTTTTATTGACCCATAAAAACACACCAGACAGAGACCTCTTGATGCTTCTGTTCATTCAAAAATGATGAAAACTAAAACCCTGAAACACCTTTTATTAAACTAAAGAATAAGTGGTCCATGACTTTATCCAATAATGTGTGGCAGTGTTCATAATGTATTATATATATACAATAATAAGACATTAAACATTTTCATTTGGCTCTCAGATGTTTAAGGAATGTGCAAAAGCTTCTTATTCCTGAGTGCATTGTTTTTGATGATTCAACAGTCTTGAAGGCGGGTTATGCAGTTATTAGAATGAATGAGACGACATTATATAATATCAATCAGTGGCTTAATGTCTGTGTGTTGGAGTAGAAATACATTTACAGACAAATAGAAAAAAACATCAAAATCAATAAAGTTTACACCGTAAATCACCAATAATATAGATTTGTGACAGTAAATGAAAGAGTCTCTGTAGAAGATCAAGTGTTTGTTCTACTCAGTGTGATTGACAGGAGAGATGATCAGAGGAGCAGAGTTTTTACCATCAGCATTACGACCAGGACCAAAGAGTGGGAAGAGTTTCTCAGTGAAGCAGCAGCCAGTAAAGGAGTAGATAAGAGCTGCAGCATCAACGTCATAGAAGGAGACCAGACCCTCCTCATAGTCCACAAACACCCCCACCTTCTGAGACCGAGACTTCAGAGAGAGACGGACTGGAGGGTCAGCAAAAGCACAGTACTGATTCTCATTAATCAACCTTATTGTCCAGTAACCATTCTGAGGAGTCAGTGGGATGCTTCTCTTCCTGTTGATCGACTCTCTGGCCACTCCTAAATACCACCTCGTCTTCTCTTTAACCTGAACCTCAAAGTAAAATCTTCCTGAAGAGAAACTCTGCTTTGCTAAGACAAAAGCACAAGAATCAAATCTCTCTGGATTGTTTGGGAGATTCTTCTTTACGTCACCATGTTTAACTTGTTTTCCATCATCAGACAGGATGAGTTTGGGATGTGCTGTATCAGGATCAAGTGTCACATCCACTGCAGACTGCTGGACCCTCTTCAGCTCGACCTCAGTGAGCAGCTTCTTCATGTGTTTACTGAGCGTCTCCTCCAGCTGGTTCACAGCTCTCACCACAGTCCCCTCATGTGAAGATGGACTGACTCTGACTCCTGTCCAGTTCTTGGTGGGTGGAGCAGTGTTCAGGGTCCTGAAGCTCTGGAGGAGGTGGAGGTGGTCTTCAGAGCGTGAGAGCTGCTCCACCTCAGTGCTTCTCTTCTTCAGCTCAGAGATTTCCTGTTCCAGCTCTTTGATGAAGCCTTCAGCCTGTTTCTCTGTCTTTCTCTGCTTCTCTTTGATGGTGTCGATGAGCTCGGCCTGGCTTCTCTCAACAGACTCCTTCAGAGCGGTGAAGACCTGAACACCATCTGCTATCTCTCTGTCTGCATCTTCCTCACTGAGCTCCACTGAGTGTTTGATCTCCTGAATCTTCACTCGTCTCTTCTGGATCATCTGCTGGATTTCAGCCTCAGTCTTCCCCAGCTCGGCCTTCTTTCCTTCATATTCTTCTTCCAGAGGAACAAACTCGTGTGTCTTGTGGTCTAAAACAGTGCAGAGCATGCAGACACACATCTGGTCGGTCTTACAGAACAGCTCCAGAGGTTTATCGTGCTTCGTACACATCCTGTCTTCCAGGTTCTCCACAGGGTCGATCAGCTGATGTCTTTTCAGACCTGACATTGTCAGATGAGGCTCCAGGTGAGTCTCACAGTAGGAGGCCAGACACACCAGGCAGGACTTCAGGGCCTTCAGTTTGCTTCCAGTGCAGACGTCACAGGGAACTTCTCCTGGTTTGGACTCTTGTTGCTCTGAGCTGCTGGCTTTCTGTTGAGCTGACTGTCTGAACTGAGCAGCCATCTCAGAGATGAAGGTGTTGACCCGCAGCTCAGGCCGAGAGCTGAACACCTCTTTACAGTTTGGACACTGAGTCTGGACATTAACGTTCCAGTGTTGAGTGATGCAGGCTTTACAGAAGTTGTGTCCACATGGTATGAGGACTGGATCAGTGAACACATCCAGACAGATGGAGCACAGAAACTGATCTTCAGTCAGCAGACAGCTGGCAGCAGACATATCTACACTCTGAGGACAACAAGTGAGAAAAACAAACTGTTATCACATCTTCAGCAGCAGCAACAGTGTGTGTCAGGTATTGTTTTCACATTGTGTGTCTCTGTGTGTGTCATCATGGTGGAATGTGTCCTGGAGACGCCTACTGTAGAGGAACATTACAGAAGAGGGTTTGAGTACTTTAGAGAGGTGCTCACTGAATATAATTTAAAAACACAGAGTGATCCTCCATCACTGTCACATCACATATTAAATAATGATACTGCTGCCCTGCTGCTTATATATTATCAGAGTGAATTTATATCATTTGTAAGGAGCCTAAACATTTTAATTCCACTTTTATATTGAGCACATTACTATTTACTGACATATTTGGACCTCAGGTTGAATGTGAGTTGAACTTCCTGTCTGAGTCGAGCTGAAGTGTTTGAGTTGAAACACAGTAAATATTATCAGCTGAACTTCCTCACAAACACAGACAGCAGGAACTACAGAGACAGAGACGTTTAGAGGAAAGGCTTTACAGTCCAAGGATATTTACCAGAGTACACAACAGTTATGTAAGTTATAACACATCAATGTTGTTCCTCTATAATCAATAAATACATCCACACATTACATCACATGCTGTTCTCTGTGTTCGGACAATCCAAAGGGAGTAGCAGCTAGGCTAGTTAGCTTCTAGCAGGCCTAGCTTATCTGCTGCTACTTTGTTCTTTGTTATGGATCCTGGTTTGAACTCACTTTACACCAAATGTTGAGTTTCTCTGTAGAACAGTGAACTCACCAGAGTTTGTCGGAGACTCTGTTGTTGAGAAGAAGCTGCTGGATTCAGTTGAATGTTTCTTCAGAGAGAAGCAGAGAGACTTGTCTCGACTGCAGCTCTGCTGTCGCTCAGACTAACTTTCACTTTCACTTCAGGAGAAGTGACTCAGCAGCTCTCCTCTCTCAGTTGCTCCTCAGTGAAGCTCTGTGAACGAGCTTTTACTGCCTCTTTGAGGAACACCCTGACATTCAAACACCAGTTTAACTTTTTACTTCTTATTCCTTTTTCTTGTTTTTGGTGTGTTTTAAACGTTAAATCTGAAATACTGTATGTTTTTTTAGTTACACATTTTGTGTATTTTTTTTAAACATCCTATTGCTGATATCTTGGTTAGATTAACTCTTGATGAGATATAGCTGGTTAAATAAAGGTACAAATATAATAATAATAAAATGTTATTATTAGTGCTGGGCAAGTTAACGCGTTATTATCGCGTTAACGCATTCATTAATTAACGCCGACAATTGTTTTATCGCGCGTTAACGCAGTTAATTTTTTTATTATTAAGCGGACATTTTTAACACCGGCAGCGAGCATGTGAACAGCTGTTTCTGTGGCGTCTCTTCCTGTTTCCTTCACCTACATTCCCCTGGGTCCTAAGTCCCTCCTTGTACAGCTTCTTATCACCCTCTATGTACGAACATACATTTATAACAAATACCACACATATTACGGTAATCAGCGTTGCATATGTGTCTGACCAAAATACCAAAAAAGAAATGATTCATTTAAATTATTTTTTTTAGAGTTTTTAAAGTGTTTTTGTTTGGAATATGTATAATAAGCATATCATTCAGTTATCGCTACTGAGAATTTATCAAACAAAAATAAAAAAACACCGGCTGAATATCTATCATCAGAATCATCATAACTGTATTTTAACTGTTACTGTTAAAGGGAATACTGCTGTTAAAAATAACCTTATTTGTTTAAAGTGTTTATAAACCAAATGTTATTGCACTTTTGTTCATATAGCAGTACTTTTAAAATAAAAGGGCGCAATACACTACTTCTTAATTCATTGTTGAATCTCAAAACAATCATGCGATTAATCGCGATTCAAAATTGTAATCGTTGCCCAGCACTAGTAAAAACCTGATCTTTTAATTTGTAGAATCTCTAGGAACGGGACGGTGTTTTGGGATCGGAAGCGTTCTCCTTTTAATTTGTAGTCGGAGCGCTTTGGCCGGAATGCAGGGACGCCGATTCAGCTTTTTATGAGCTAAAAACTCAACTGTTAGCTGAGTGTAAAGCATCGGGTCGAAGACGCCGTCGCTCAAGTCAAGATCCTCACGTCTCAAGCTGCTGATGTAAACAACACACAGAGCAGGAAGGCCCAGATATGTGTCAAACATCAGTATATAGATAGATATATCTGTGTATAAATATGTCTATATATATATACATCAGAGCTACCAGAGTATGCAGCTTCACCTTCTATTCATCTGGCACCTGGTTTGTCATTTCACCACTTTTCTTCACCACATTGAAAGATACACACACACACACACACACACACACACACACACACACACACACACACACACACACACACGTCCAGCTGTGACCAGTCTGTGTTTCCCTCCAGTCAACATCATATCCAGCCTTCTGGTGTCCTGGCAACAGATATCTTGACAACCTGATGGGAAAGCATCTTTAATATTACTGTGTGTGTGTGTGTGTGTGTGTGTGTGTAGACATAAGAGAAAGGTCTGTCTTATGAAACCCCTACACATGTGGATGTGGATGCATGTAGTTTTTAATTTGAGTATCTTTTATGCATATTTACATTCACATACATTACATTTCAGCTCTTACTGTTATTTATTATTCATTAATAATTGGGTGATATGTGTTTGGTTTATGTTTGTCACATGTGTAAAAACTAGTGATGGGCAAGTTAACGTGATAATAACGCATTCATTAATTAACGCCGACAATTATTTTATCACGCGTTAACGCAGATAAATATCACGGATCGATCTGTGATCCGTTACACCGCTAGTAAAAAGCAGCACAAAGTGCAAATACATAAAGTATCTCACAATACAAAAGACAAATCCAGTTCAAAGTTTCTTTGTGTTTATTCTCTTGAGGATTTGTTCACTTTGTTCCGGCTATAAAACATTCTGCAGAGAGGACGACTGTATGAAATACTATTAACACGACACTAAACTCTTCTTCTCTGGTCACAGCAGCTGAATATTTTATTATTAGATTTTGTTGATTCATTTTCTACAAATATGAACAAATAATTCATCTTTTATTGACCCATAAAAACACACCAGACAGAGACCTCTTGATGCTTCTGTTCATTCAAAAATGATGAAAACTAAAACCCTGAAACACCTTTTATTAAACTAAAGAATAAGTGGTCCATGACTTTATCCAATAATGTGTGTCAGTATTCATAATGTATTATATATTGTTAGATCCTGGGTACTTCTGGCCCGATACGGGGCTACTTACTGACTCAGCTCTCTATTAAAAGATTCTCGAGCTGGTGTTCTTGCGAGGGAACTCGCCTGGCTCTTCTAACTGCCGTTACTCCCGACGTCTACCCTGCTTCCTCCGGTCTGAGTGCACTCGGTCGAGGGGCCACCCTGACCCCGGGCGCTCCTACCAGTCGCGTCGGTTATGGCAGCTTCCCTCTTATGGATCCGTGCTCTTGGTAAATGCCAGGTTAGGTTTTAACGGCTAGGATTACTTCTTGCTAAAACCGTAAGGGATTGTTAAGTGGATTCAGTCTCTAGGATAACCTTTCAGAACTCAGTTGTTAGACATACAATGGCTTTAACTTTTTACTGCCACGAGGAACTTTTTACTACTTGAGCAAATGAATGCACTTGAGAAATTTACTTTAAATGCAGATTAGATATTTATTGCAGGTTATATTTGGTTAGTTTGCAAGGGTTAAAGCTACAGCTCACATAAAATGTCACTACACTTGATTCGTTAATTTATTTTTCTTCTCTGATTATACTCATTAGTTTTAGTTGCCGAGACGGCTCGGTTGGAGCTGGATTTTCAATGGTGCGATGAAAAAGTTCTTTTGGAGTTGTTAGGAGCGAAGGTCAGGCCCGACCCTCGGTCCTCCTGCTCTGCAACGGAGTTCGGCCAACAGTCCACAAAACTCAGTACAAAGTCTTTCTCGGGCTGCTGCATCTTCTCTGTTGTCCAGATGTTAAGAGTCGAGCAGTGGGGAGAGGAAAACCTCCGTCTTTAAATCTTCTTGTCCACGAACAGCGGTGTTCTTTCCGTGAACAGAGACGAAGCCCTCAATACATCAGCTGCAGTCGTCCGTATCTTCTCATCTGGTGCATTTGGACAGCACGCGTGTTGAAATCCCAGCTTGCAGCAAGCAAACCACTTCTTTTATTCATCATTTGGGCTGTTAGCCCCCCTCCTGCTCAATACATGCTCTCATCCCCCCCACCCTCTGGAAAGGATGTTGGGTTCGAACATGTCCGGACATGTCCAGGCTTCATCCTGTATCATGCCTCTATGACTCATCTCTTGCGACAGTCTGTCCCTATTTTCTGCAAGTCATCCTGACTAGCACTTTTATCGCAGCTCCGTTTACACAAGACATTTGTTAATCAGTTTTTACATTTGTTAAATCGGTTTGGTTAGTACACATTTGCTTATAAAATGATTATTGATCTCATCCTTCATCATTATTGTGCTTTGTGTCTTCTCTTCTCAACCATCATTATTTCCCCATCCCTTGAAGCCAACACCCTGCTTACTTCCTCTTTCTCCGTACTTTCTACACTCAGACTGCACTATACTCAGATACACATATTATTATCAGGTTTACATTTGTTAAATCACTCTATGTATTAAACATTTGTTATGTAACGATCATACACTTTATCTTTAGATTACACTTTAACTATTGATTTCTGATTATATGCTTTTTATATCCTGACCTTCCCCTGATCGTGTATGCATGTTTTCGAGGCAGCTCTGTGGGCTCAACTCTTCTTGACATCCCCTTCTTGAGGTCACAGGCTGCCTCGCCTTAGCTAGTAGGAATCTCACAGGAAGTTTTCGTCGGCCAGGGCAGTGATGACGAGCACGTCGTCCTCTGGTGAAGACGGTCCTGATGCCTGCTCCCAGCTGTCGATCACCACTAGGTGATGAAGGTTAACCTTGTTAACTTCTCCACACGGCATGTACCGCATATGCATGCATCCATAACCTTCACCGGTTTATGGCGCATGCGGTTAAACTCTTTTCTTTTTCCTGTGACCCGGAGTGGTTTCTGGTCTCCGGGTCCCTGCCATGCAACGGCTAGGGTGGTCGGCAGCAGGCAGACCACACAGTCATTCTTAATTTCTCTCCATTGCAACACTTCTTTTTTCTCCGGAGAGAAATCACTTCTTGCACAACCCAACTTCCTCAGGGCTCTTCCTGCCCAGAGCCCCGTAGTACTTCTTCTCATGTTAACCACCCCTTTGACATTGGCCACTCTGACGTAGGGTGGTAAATCTTGTATGTTGGTGGCCATTCTTGAGTTCCTGGTTTTCTCCTAATGCGGAACCGGCTTCAGCTGCCCCACTCCTTGGATTCCTCTTTTCTTAATGGTGAGTCCTCCCCTCCCTTTGTCCTCTCCTTCCTGCGTTGTATCGACCACACAACTCACAGTTTTTTTAGGATTCTGCGGACTTCTTTTTCAGGAATCCAGAGTCGCTGCTTTTCCAGTTCCCTTTGCGTTGGAACGGTGCCTGCAAATCCTAGTGCGCCATGCACTGCCTGCACCACCTCCTCCACGCTCTCTTCTGGGACTACCCTTCCTTTGGGCAATTCTTCCCACTTCTCGATCCCAACAAAGACAATTTGTGTCATCTGGACGAAACGATCCACTTCTTCGTTTCCTTGCCAGTGAATTTCTTCTCGCGTGTGGGCCCTCTGGTGCACCACTTCGAGCTCCAGCGCCGTCCTCCTCCTGGTCCGCGCTGCCGTCTGCTGCCGGGTCCTGGGTCGATGTCGCTGGCACGTCCTGCTGAGTCGTCGTCGTCTGCGGGCTGCCTTCGTTGCCATCGGGTCCTCTCTGCCGTCCGGTGGCGATTCCTTCATCTGGGCCGCTGGCTCGTCCCGCTGGGTCGCCTCCGTCTGCCGGCTGGTCCCTGGAACATCTGGTCCGTTCTGCTGCACTTGCATCTTGGACTTTGTCTTTGTCTTTGTTGTCTCGAGTCGCCTTCCTCCCAAAGCCTCTCGTCGCGCGTTGAGGAAGGGATGGGATCAGGCTCTGGCCCCTCTACAGGTCGGGCGAGTCTGGTCGATGCTCCCCGTCGCCTGCGGCTTCTCCTGTGCTGGCTTGTAAATACCACACACAGCTTCGATGCGTGGATGTCTCGCCATCGGACTTCTTCGTGGCTTGGGCAGCTTTACTTTCTACCCAACGCCTCACCTCAGGTCTTTTCGTACACGAACGACAGCCTCTCTTGGCTGCCGGGGTTCTTCTTTTGGACTCAACGTACTCCTTTTCCGTCGAGCCCCACGTTGGGCGCCACATGTTAGATCCTGGGTACTTCTGGCCCGATACGGGGCTACTTACTGACTCAGCTCTCTATTAAAAGATTCTCGAGCTGGTGTTCTTGCGAGGGAACTCGCCTGGCTCTTCTAACTGCCGTTACTCCCGACGTCTACCCTGCTTCCTCCGGTCTGAGTGCACTCGGTCGAGGGGCCACCCTGACCCCGGGCGCTCCTACCAGTCGCGTCGGTTATGGCAGCTTCCCTCTTATGGATCCGTGCTCTTGGTAAATGCCAGGTTAGGTTTTAACGGCTAGGATTACTTCTTGCTAAAACCGTAAGGGATTGTTAAGTGGATTCAGTCTCTAGGATAACCTTTCAGAACTCAGTTGTTAGACATACAATGGCTTTAACTTTTTACTGCCACGAGGAACTTTTTACTACTTGAGCAAATGAATGCACTTGAGAAATTTACTTTAAATGCAGATTAGATATTTATTGCAGGTTATATTTGGTTAGTTTGCAAGGGTTAAAGCTACAGCTCACATAAAATGTCACTACACTTGATTCGTTAATTTATTTTTCTTCTCTGATTATACTCATTAGTTTTAGTTGCCGAGACGGCTCGGTTGGAGCTGGATTTTCAATGGTGCGATGAAAAAGTTCTTTTGGAGTTGTTAGGAGCGAAGGTCAGGCCCGACCCTCGGTCCTCCTGCTCTGCAACGGAGTTCGGCCAACAGTCCACAAAACTCAGTACAAAGTCTTTCTCGGGCTGCTGCATCTTCTCTGTTGTCCAGATGTTAAGAGTCGAGCAGTGGGGAGAGGAAAACCTCCGTCTTTAAATCTTCTTGTCCACGAACAGCGGTGTTCTTTCCGTGAACAGAGACGAAGCCCTCAATACATCAGCTGCAGTCGTCCGTATCTTCTCATCTGGTGCATTTGGACAGCACGCGTGTTGAAATCCCAGCTTGCAGCAAGCAAACCACTTCTTTTATTCATCATTTGGGCTGTTAGCCCCCCTCCTGCTCAATACATGCTCTCATCCCCCCCACCCTCTGGAAAGGATGTTGGGTTCGAACATGTCCGGACATGTCCAGGCTTCATCCTGTATCATGCCTCTATGACTCATCTCTTGCGACAGTCTGTCCCTATTTTCTGCAAGTCATCCTGACTAGCACTTTTATCGCAGCTCCGTTTACACAAGACATTTGTTAATCAGTTTTTACATTTGTTAAATCGGTTTGGTTAGTACACATTTGCTTATAAAATGATTATTGATCTCATCCTTCATCATTATTGTGCTTTGTGTCTTCTCTTCTCAACCATCATTATTTCCCCATCCCTTGAAGCCAACACCCTGCTTACTTCCTCTTTCTCCGTACTTTCTACACTCAGACTGCACTATACTCAGATACACATATTATTATCAGGTTTACATTTGTTAAATCACTCTATGTATTAAACATTTGTTATGTAACGATCATACACTTTATCTTTAGATTACACTTTAACTATTGATTTCTGATTATATGCTTTTTATATCCTGACCTTCCCCTGATCGTGTATGCATGTTTTCGAGGCAGCTCTGTGGGCTCAACTCTTCTTGACAATATATACAATAATAAGACATTAAACATTTTCATTTGCCTCTCAGATGTTTAAGGAATGTGCAAAAGCTTCTTATTCCTGAGTACATTGTTTTTGATGATTCAACAGTCTTGAAGGCAGGTTATGCAGTTATTAGAATGAATCAGACGACATTATATAATATCAATCAGTGGCTTAATGTCTGTGTGTTGAAGTAGAAATACATTTACAGACAAATAGAAAAAAACATCAAAATCAATAAAGTTTACACCGTAAATCACCAATAATATAGATTTGTGACAGTAAATGAAAGAGTCTCTCTGTAGAAGATCAAGTGTTTGTTCTACTCAGTGTGATTGACAGGAGAGATGATCAGAGGAGCAGAGTTTTTACCATCATCATTAAGAAGAGGACCAAAGACTGGGAAGAGTTTCTCAGTGAAGCAGCAGCCAGTAAAGGAGTAGATAAGAGCTGCAGCATCAACGTCATAGAAGGAGACCAGACCCTCCTCATAGTCCACAAACACCCCCACCTTCTGAGGCCGAGACTTCAGAGAGAGAAGGACTGAAGGGTCAGCAAAAGCACAGTACTGATTCTCATCAATCAACCATATCGTCCAGTAACCATTCTGAGGAGTCGTTATGATGATTCCCTTCCTGTTGATCGACTCTCTGACCACTCCTAAAAACCACCTCGTCTGCTCTTTAACCTGAACCTCAAAGTAAAATCTTCCTGAAGAGAAACTCTGCTTTGCTAAGACAAAAGCACAAGAATCAAATCTCTCTGGATTGTTTGGGAGATTCTTCTTTACGTCACCATGTTTAACTTGTTTTCCATCATCAGACAGGATGAGTTTGGGATGTGCTGTATCAGGATCAAGTGTCACATCTACTGCAGACTGCTGGACCCTCTTCAGCTCGACCTCAGTGAGCAGCTTCTTCATGTGTTTACTGAGCGTCTCCTCCAGCTGGTTCACAGCTCTCCTCACAGTCCCCTCATGTGAAGATGGACTGACTTTGACTCCTGTCCAGTCCTTGGTGGGTGGAGGAGTGTTCAGGGTCCTGAAGCTCTGGAGGAGGTGGAGGTGGTCTTCAGTGCGTGAGAGCTGCTCCACCTCAGTGCTTCTCTTCTTCAGCTCAGAGATTTCCTGTTCCAGCTCTTTGATGAAGCCTTCAGCCTGTTTCTCTGTCTTTCTCTGCTTCTCTTTGATGGTGTCGATGAGCTCGGCCTGGCTTCTCTCAACAGACTCCTTCAGAGCGGTGAAGACCTGAACACCATCTGCTATCTCTCTGTCTGCATCTTCCTCACTGAGCTCCACTGAGTGTTTGATCTCCTGAATCTTCACTCGTCTCTTCTGGATCATCTGCTGGATTTCAGCCTCAGTCTTCCCCAGCTCGGCCTTCTTTCCTTCATATTCTTCTTCCAGAGGAACAAACTCGTGTGTCTTGTGGTCTAAAACAGTGCAGAGCATGCAGACACACATCTGGTCGGTCTTACAGAACAGCTCCAGAGGTTTATCGTGCTTCGTACACATCCTGTCTTCCAGGTTCTCCACAGGGTCGATCAGCTGATGTCTTTTCAGACCTGACATTGTCAGATGAGGCTCCAGGTGAGTCTCACAGTAGGAGGCCAGACACACCAGGCAGGACTTCAGGGCCTTCAGTTTGCTTCCAGTGCAGACGTCACAGGGAACTTCTCCTGGTTTGGACTCTTGTTGCTCTGAGCTGCTGGCTTTCTGTTGAGCTGACTGTCTGAACTGAGCAGCCACCTCAGAGATGAAGGTGTTGACCCGCAGCTCAGGTCGAGAGCTGAACACCTCTTTACAGTTTGGACACTGAGTCGGGACATTAACGTTCCAGTGTTGAGTGATGCAGGCTTTACAGAAGTTGTGTCCACATGGTATGGCGACTGGATCAGTGAACACATCCAGACAGATGGAGCACAGAAACTGATCTTCAGTCAGCAGACAGCTGGCAGCAGACATATCTACACTCTGAGGACAACAAGTGAGAAAAACAAACTGTTATCACATCTTCAGCAGCAGCAACAGTGTGTGTCAGGTATTGTTTTCACATTGTGTGTCTGTGTGTGTGTCTTCATGGTGGAATGTGTCCTGGAGACGCCTACTGTAGAGGAACATTACAGAAGAGGGTTTGAGTACTTTAGAGAGGTGCTCACTGAATATAATTTAAACACACAGAGTGATCCTCCATCACTGTCACATCACATATTAAATAATGATACTGCTGCCCTGCTGCTTATATATTATCAGAGTGAATTTATATCATTTGTAAGGAGCCTAATCATTTTAATTCCACTTTTATATTGAGCACATTACTATTTACTGACATATTTGGACCTCAGGTTGAATGTGAGTTGAACTTCCTGTCTGAGTCGAGCTGAAGTGTTTGAGTTGAAACACAGTAAATATTATCAGCTGAACTTCCTCACAAACACAGACAGCAGGAACTACAGAGACAGAGACGTTGAGAGGAAAGGCTTTACAGTCCAAGGATATTTACCAGAGTACACAACAGTTATGTAAGTTATAACACATCAATGTTGTTCCTCTATAATCAATAAATACATCCACACATTACATCACATGCTGTTCTCTGTGTTCGGACAATCCAAAGGGAGTAGCAGCTAGGCTAGTTAGCTTCTAGCAGGCCTAGCTTATCTGCTGCTACTTTGTTCTTTGTTATGGATCCTGGTTTGAACTCAATTTACACCAAATGTTGAGTTTCTCTGTAGAACAGTGAACTCACCAGAGTTTGTCGGAGACTCTGTTGTTGAGAAGAAGCTGCTGGATTCAGTTGAATGTTTCTTCAGAGAGAAGCAGAGAGACTTGTCTCGACTGCAGCTCTGCTGTCGCTCAGACTAACTTTCACTTTCACTTCAGGAGAAGTGACTCAGCAGCTCTCCTCTCTCAGTTGCTCCTCCTCAGTGAAGCTCTGTGAACGAGCTTTTACTGCCTCTTTGAGGAACACCCTGACATTCAAACAGCAGTTTAACTTTTTACTTCTTATTCCTTTTTCTTCTTTTTGGTGTGTTTTAAACGTTAAATCTGAAATACTGTATGTTTTTTTAGTTACACATTTTGTGTATTTTTTTAAACATCCTATTGCTGATGTCTTGGTTAGATTAACTCTTGATGAGATATAGCTGGTTAAATAAAGGTACAAATATAATAATAATAAAATGTTATTATTAGTGCTGGGCAAGTCAACGCGTTATTATCGCGTTAACGCATTCATTAATTAACGCCGACAATTGTTTTATCGCGCGTTAACGCAGTTTATTTTTTCATTATTAAGCGGACATTTTTAACACTGGCAGCGAGCGGTGAACAGCTGTTTCTGTGGCGTCTCTTCCGTCTCTTCCTGTTTCCTTCACCTACATTCCCCTGGGTCCTAAGTCCCTCCTTGTACAGCTTCTTATCACCCTCTATGTACCAACGTACATTTATAACAAATACCACACATATTATGGTAATCAGCGTTGCATATGTGTCTGACCAAAATACCAAAAAAGAAATGATTCATTTAAATTATTTTTTTTAGAGTTTTTAAAGTGTTTTTGTTTGGAATATGTATAATAAGCATATCATTCAGTTATCGCTACTGAGAATTTATCAAACAAAAATAAAAAAACACCGGCTGAATATCTATCATCAGAATCATCATAACTGTATTTTAACTGTTACTGTTAAAGGGAATACTGCTGTTAAAAATAACCTTATTTGTTTAAAGTGTTTATAAACCAAATGTTATTGCACTTTTGTTCATATAGCAGTACTTTTAAAATAAAAGGGCGCAATACACTACTTCTTAATTCATTGTTGAATCTCAAAACAATCATGCGATTAATCGCGATTCAAAATTGTAATCGTTGCCCAGCACTAGTAAAAACCTGATCTTTTAAATTGTAGAATCTCTAGGAACGGGACGGTGTTTTGGGATCGGAAGCGTTCTCCTTTTAATTTGTAGTCGGAGCGCTTTGGCCGGAATGCAGGGACGCCGATTCAGCTTTTTATGAGCTAAAAACTCAACTGTTAGCTGAGTGTAAAGCATCGGGTCGAAGACGCCGTCGCTCAAGTCAAGATCCTCACGTCTCAAGCTGCTGATGTAAACAACGCACAGAGCAGGAAGGCCCAGATATGTGTCAAACATCAGTATATAGATAGATATATCTGTGTATAAATATGTCTATATATATACATCAGAGCTACCAGAGTATACAGCTTCACCTTCTATTCATCTGGCACCTGGGTTGTCATTTCACCACTTTTCTTCACCACATTGAAAGACACACACACACACACACACGCACACACACACACACACACACACACACACACACACACACACACGCACACGCACACACACGCGTCCAGCTGTGACCAGTCTGTGTTTCCCTCCAGTAAACATCATATCCAGCCTTCTGGTGTCCTGGCAACAGATATCTTGACAACCTGATGGGAAAGCATCTTTAATATTACTGTGTGTGTGTGTGTGTGTATGTGTGTGTGTGTGTATGTGTGTGTGTGTGTGTGTGTGTGTGTGTGTGTGTGGACATAAGAGAAAGGTCTGTCTTATGAAACCCCTACACATGTGGATGTGGATGCATGTAGTTTTTAATTTGAGTATCTTTTATGCATATTTACATTCACATACATTACATTTCAGTTCTTACTGTTATTTATTGTTCATTAATAATTGGGTGATATGTGTTTGGTTTGTGTTTGTCACATGTGTAAAAACTAGTGATGGGCAAGTTAACGTGATAATAACGCATTCATTAATTAACGCCGACAATTATTTTATCACGCGTTAACGCAGATAAATATCACGGATCGATCTGTGATCCGTTACACCGCTAGTAAAAAGCAGCACAAAGTGCAAATACATAAAGTATCTCACAATACAAAAGACAAATCCAGTTCAAAGTTTCTTTGTGTTTATTCTCTTGAGGATTCGTTCACTTTGTTCCGGCTATAAAACATTCTGCAGAGAGGACGACTGTATGAAATACTATTAACACGACACTAAACTCTTCTTCTCTGGTCACAGCAGCTGAATATTTTATTATTAGATTTTGTTGATTCATTTTCTACAAATATGAATAAATAATTCATCTTTTATTGACCCCTAAAAACACACCAGACAGAGACCTCTTGATGCTGCTGTTGATTCAAAAATGATGAAAACTAAAACCCTGAAACACCTTTTATTCAACTAAAGAATAAGTGGTACATGACTTTATCCAATAATGTGTGTCAGTATTCATAATGTATTATATATCTATATACAATAATAAGACATTAAACATTTTCATTTGGCTCTCAGATGTTTAAGGAATGTGCAAAAGCTTGTTATTCCTGAGTACATTGTTTTTGATGATTCAACAGTCTTGAAGGCGGGTTATGCAGTTATTAGAATGAATTAGACGACATTGTATAATATCAATCAGTGGCTTAATGTCTGTGTGTTGGAGTAGAAATACATTTACAGACAAATACAAAAAAACATCAAAATCAATAAAGTTTACACCGTAAATCACCAATAATATAGATTTGTGACAGTAAATGAAAGAGTCTCTCTGTAGAAGATCAAGTGTTTGTTCTACTCAGTGTGATTGACAGGAGAGATGATCAGAGGAGCAGAGTTTTTACCACCAGCATTACGACCAGGACTGAAGAGTGGGAAGAGTTTCTCAGTGAAGCAGCAGCCAGTAAAGGAGTAGATAAGAGCTGCAGCATCAACGTCATAGAAGGAGACCAGACCCTCCTCATAATCCACAAACACCCCCACAGACTTCAGAGAGAGAAGGACTGAAGGGTCAGCAAGAGCAAAGTACTGATCCTCATTAATCAACCATATCGTCCAGTAACCATTCTGAGGAGTCAGTGTGATGTTTCCCTTCCTGTTGATCGACTCTCTGGCCACTCCTAAAGACCACCTCGTCTTCTCTTTAACCTGAACCTCAAAGTAAAATCTTCCTGAAGAGAAACTCTGCTTTGCTAAGACACGAACACGAGTATCAAATCTCTCTGGATTGTTTGGGAGATTCTTCTTTACGTCACCATGTTTAACTTGTTTTCCATCATCAGACAGGATGAGGTTGGGATGTGCTGTATCAGGATCAAGTGTCACATCCACTGCAGACTGCTGGACCCTCTTCAGCTCGACCTCAAACAGCTTCTTCATCTGTTGACTGAGCGTCTCCTCCAGCTGGTTCACAGCTCTCCTCACAGTCCCCTCATGTGGTGGACTGACTCTGACTCCTGTCCAGTTCTTGGTGGGTGGAGGAGTGTTCAGGGTCCTGAAGCTCTGGAGGAGGTGGAGGTGGTCTTCAGTGCGTGAGAGCTGCTCCACCTCAGTGCTTCTCTTCTTCAGCTCAGAGATTTCCTGTTCCAGCTCTTTGATGAAGCCTTCAGCCTGTTTCTCTGTCTTTCTCTGCTTCTCTTTGATGGTGTCGATGAGCTCGGCCTGGCTTCTCTCAACAGACTCCTTCAGAGCGGTGAAGACCTGAACACCATCTGCTATCTCTCTGTCTGCATCTTCCTCACTGAGCTCCACTGAGTGTTTGATCTCCTGAATCTTCACTCGTCTCTTCTGGATCATCTGCTGGATTTCAGCCTCAGTCTTCCCCAGCTCGGCCTTCTTTCCTTCATATTCTTCTTCCAGAGGAACAACATCATGTGTCTTGTGGTCTAAAACAGTGCAGAGCATGCAGACACACATCTGGTCGGTCTTACAGAACAGCTCCAGAGGTTTATCGTGCTTCGTACACATCCTGTCTTCCAGGTTCTCCACAGGGTCGATCAGCTGATGTCTTTTCAGGCGTGACATTGTCAGATGAGGCTCCAGGTGAGTCTCACAGTAGGAGGCCAGACACACCAGGCAGGACTTCAGGGCCTTCAGTTTGGTTCCAGTGCAGACGTCACAGGGAACTTCTCCTGGTTTGGACTCTTGTTGCTCTGAGCTGCTGGCTTTCTGTTGAGCTGACTGTCTGAACTGAGCAGCCATCTCAGAGATGAAGGTGTTGACCCGCAGCTCAGGCCGAGAGCTGAACACCTCTTTACAGTTTGGACACTGAGTCTGGACATTAACGTTCCAGTGTTGAGTGATGCAGGCTTTACAGAAGTTGTGTCCACATGGTATGGCGACTGGATCAGTGAACACATCCAGACAGATGGAGCACAGAAACTGATCTTCAGTCAGCAGACAGCTGGCAGCAGACATATCTACACTCTGAGGACAACAAGTGTGAAAAACAAACTGTTATCACATCTTCAGCAGCAGCAACAGTGTGTGTCAGGTATTGTTTTCACATTGTGTGTCTCTGTGTGTGTCATCATGGTGGAATGTGTCCTGGAGACGCCTACTGTAGAGGAACATTACAGAAGAGGGTTTGAGTACTTTAGAGAGGTGCTCACTGAATATAATTTAAACACACAGAGTGATCCTCCATCACTGTCACATCACATATTAAATAATAATACTGCTACCCTGCTGCTTATATATTATCAGAGTGAATTTATATCATTTGTAATGAGCCTATTCATTTTAATTCCACTTTTATATTGAGCACATTACTATTTACTGACATATTTGGACCTCAGTTTGAATGTGAGTTGAACTTCCTGTCTGAGTCGAGCTGAAGTGTTTGAGTTGAAACACAGTAAATATTATCAGCTGAACTTCCTCACAAACACAGACAGCAGGAACTACAGAGACAGAGACGTTTAGAGGAAAGGCTTTACAGTCCAAGGATATTTACCAGAGTACACAACAGTTATGTAAGTTATAACACATCAATGTTGTTCCTCTATAATCAATAAATACATCCACACATCACATCACATGCTGTTCTCTGTGTTCGGACAATCCAAAGGGAGTAGCAGCTAGGCTAGTTAGCTTCTAGCAGGCCTAGCTTATCTGCTGCTACTTTGTTCTTTGTTATGGATCCTGGTTTGAACTCACTTTACACCAAATGTTGAGTTTCTCTGTAGAACAGTGAACTCACCAGAGTTTGTCGGAGACTCTGTTGTTGAGAAGAAGCTGCTGGATTCAGTTGAATGTTTCTTGAGAGAGAAGCAGAGAGACTTGTCTGGACTGCAGCTCTGCTGTCGCTCAGACTAACTTTCACTTTCACTTCAGGAGAAGTGACTCAGCAGCTCTCCTCTCTCAGTTGCTCCTCCTCAGTGAAGCTCTGTGAACGAGCTTTTACTGCCTCTTTGAGGAACACCCTGACATTCAAACAGCAGTTTAACTTTTTACTTCTTATTCCTTTTTCTTCTTTTTTGTGTGTTTTAAACGTTAAATCTGAAATACTGTATGTTTTTTTAGTTACACATTTTGTGTATTTTTTTAAACATCCTATTGCTGATGTCTTGGTTAGATTAACTCTTGATGAGATATAGCTGGTTAAATAAAGGTACAAATATAATAATAATAATAAAATGTTATTATTAGTGCTGGGCAAGTTAACGTGTTATTATCGCGTTAACGCATTCATTAATTAATGCCGACAATTGTTTTATCGCGCGTTAACGCAGTTTATTTTTTTATTATTAAGCGGACATTTTTAACACTGGCAGCGAGCGGTGAACAGCTGTTTCTGTGGCGTCTCTTCCGTCTCTTCCTGTTTCCTTCACCTACATTCCCCTGGGTCCTAAGTCCCTCCTTGTACAGCTTCTTATCACCCTCTATGTACCAACGTACATTTATAACAAATACCACACATATTACGGTAATCAGCGTTGCATATGTGTCTGACCGAAATACCAAAAAAGAAATGATTCATTTAAATTATTTTTTTAGAGTTTTTAAAGTGTTTTTGTTTGGAATATGTATAATAAGCATATCATTCAGTTATCGCTACTGAGAATTTATCAAACAAAAATAAAAAAACACTGGCTGAATATCTATCATCAGAATCATCATAACTGTATTTTAACTGTTACTGTTAAAGGGAATACTGCTGTTAAAAATAACCTTATTTGTTTAAAGTGTTTATAAACCAAATGTTATTGCACTTTTGTTCATATAGCAGTACTTTTAAAATAAAAGGGCGCAATACACTACTTCTTAATTCATTGTTGAATCTCAAAACAATCATGCGATTAATCGCGATTTAAAATTGTAATCGTTGCCCAGCACTAGTAAAAACCTGATCTTTTAAATTGTAGAATCTCTAGGAACGGGACGGTGTTTTGGGATCGGAAGCGTTCTCCTTTTAATTTGTAGTCGGAGCGCTTTGGCCGGAATGCAGGGACGCCGATTCAGCTTTTTATGAGCTAAAAACTCAACTGTTTGCTGAGTGTAAAGCATCGGGTCGAAGACGCCGTCGCTCAAGTCAAGATCCTCACGTCTCAAGCTGCTAATGTAAACAACGCACAGAGCAGGAAGGCCCAGATATGTGTCAAACATCAGTATATAGATAGATATATCTGTGTATAAATATGTCTATATATATACATCAGAGCTACCAGAGTATACAGCTTCACCTTCTATTCATCTGGCACCTGGGTTGTCATTTCACCACTTTTCTTCACCACATTGAAAGACACACACACACACACACACGCACACACACACACACACACACACACACACACACACACACACGCACACGCACACACACGCGTCCAGCTGTGACCAGTCTGTGTTTCCCTCCAGTAAACATCATATCCAGCCTTCTGGTGTCCTGGCAACAGATATCTTGACAACCTGATGGGAAAGCATCTTTAATATTACTGTGTGTGTGTGTGTGTGTGTGTGTGTGTGTGTGTGTGTGTGTGTGTAGACATAAGAGAAAGGTCTGTCTTATGAAACCCCTACACATGTGGATGTGGATGCATGTAGTTTTTAATTTGAGTCTATCTTTTATGCATATTTACATTCACATACATTACATTTCAGCTCTTACTGTTATTTATTATTCATTAATAATTGGGTGATATGTGTTTGGTTTGTGTTTGACACAAATGTAAAAACTAGTGATGGGCAAGTTAACGTGATAATAACGCATTCATTAATTAACGCCGACAATTATTTTATCACGCGTTAACGCAGATAAATATCACGGATCGATCTGTGATCCGTTACACCGCTAGTAAAAAGCAGCACAAAGTGCAAATACATAAAGTATCTCACAATACAAAAGACAAATCCAGTTCAAAGTTTCTTTGTGTTTATTCTCTTGAGGATTCGTTCACTTTGTTCCGGCTATAAAACATTCTGCAGAGAGGACGACTGTATGAAATACTATTAACACGATACTAAACTCTTCTTCTCTGGTCACAGCAGCTGAATATTTTATTATTAGATTTTGTTGATTCATTTTCTACAAATATGAACAAATAATTCATCTTTTATTGACCCCTAAAAACACACCAGACAGAGACCTCTTGATGCTTCTGTTCATTCAAAAATGATGAAAACTAAAACCCTGAAACACCTTTTATTAAACTAAAGAATAAGTGGTCCATGACTTTATCCAATAATGTGTGCCAGTGTTCATAATGTATTATATACAATAATAAGACATTAAACATTTTCATTTGGCTCTCAGATGTTTAACATTGTTTTTGATGATTCAACAGTCTTGAAGGCAGGTTATGCAGTTATTAGAATGAATTAGACGACATTATATAATATCAATCAGTGGCTTAATGTCTGTGTGTTGGAGTAGAAATACATTTACAGACAAATAGAAAAAAAACATCAAAATCAATAAAGTTTACACCGTAAATCACCAATAATATAGATTTGTGACAGTAAATGAAAGAGTCTCTCTGTAGAAGATCAAGTGTTTGTTCTACTCAGTGTGATTGACAGGAGAGATGATCAGAGGAGCAGAGTTTTTACCACCATCATTAAGAAGAGGACTAAAGACTGGGAAGAGTTTCTCAGTGAAGCAGCAGCCAGTAAAGGAGTAGATAAGAGCTGCAGCATCAACGTCATAGAAGGAGACCAGACCCTCCTCATAGTCCACAAACACCCCCACCTTCTGAGGCCGAGACTTCAGAGAGAGACGGACTGGAGGGTCAGCAAGAGCAAAGTACTGATTCTCATCAATGAAACATATCGTCCAGTAACCATCCTGAGGAGTCGGTGTGATGCTTCCCTTCCTGTTGATCGACTCTCTGGCCACTCCTAAATCCCACCTCGTCTTCTCTTTAACCTGAACCTCAAAGTAAAATCTTCCTGAAGAGAAACTCTGCTTTGCTAAGACAAGAGCACAATCAAATCTCTCTGGATTGTTTGGGAGATTCTTCTTTACGTCACCATGTTTAACTTGTTTTCCATCATCAGACAGGATGAGATAAGGATGTGCTGTATCAGGATCAAGTGTCACATCCACTGCAGACTGCTGGACCCTCTTCAGCTCGACCTCAGCGAGCAGCTTCTTCATGTGTTTACTGAGCGTCTCCTCCAGCTGGTTCACAGCTCTCACCACAGTCCCCTCATGTGGTGGACTGACTCTGACTCCTGTCCAGTTCTTGGTGGGTGGAGGAGTGTTCAGGGTCCTGAAGCTCTGGAGGAGGTGGAGGTGGTCTTCAGAGCAGGAGAGCTGCTCCACCTCAGTGCTTCTCTTCTTCAGCTCAGAGATTTCCTGTTCCAGCTCTTTGATGAAGCCTTCAGCCTGTTTCTCTGTCTTTCTCTGCTTCTCTTTGATGGTGTCGATGAGCTCGGCCTGGCTTCTCTCAACAGACTCCTTCAGAGCGGTGAAGACCTGAACACCATCTGCTATCTCTCTGTCTGCATCTTCCTCACTGAGCTCCACTGAGTGTTTGATCTCCTGAATCTTCACTCGTCTCTTCTGGATCATCTGCTGGATTTCAGCCTCAGTCTTCCCCAGCTCGGCCTTCTTTCCTTCATATTCTTCTTCCAGAGGAACAACATCATGTGTCTTGTGGTCTAAAACAGTGCAGAGCATGCAGACACACATCTGGTCGGTCTTACAGAACAGCTCCAGATGTTTATCGTGCTTCGTACACATCCTGTCTTCCAGGTTCTCCACAGGGTCGATCAGCTGATGTCTTTTCAGGCGTGACATTGTCAGATGAGGCTCCAGGTGAGTCTTACAGTAGGAGGCCAGACACACCAGGCAGGACTTCAGGGCCTTCAGTTTGGTTCCAGTGCAGACGTCACAGGGAACTTCTCCTGGTTTGGACTCTTGTTGCTCTGAGCTTCTGGCTTTCTGTTGAGCTGACTGTCTGAACTGAGCAGCCATCTCAGAGATGAAGGTGTTGACCTGCAGCTCAGGTCTGGTGTAGAAGAGCTTGTTACAGTTTGGACACTGAGTCTGGACATTAACGTTCCAGTGTTGAGTGATGCAGGCTTTACAGAAGTTGTGTCCACATGGTGTGCTGACTGGATCAGTGAACACATCCAGACAGATGGAGCACAGAAACTGATCTTCAGTCAGCAGACAGCTGGCAGCAGACATATCTACACTCTGAGGACAACAAGTGTGAAAAACAAACTGTTATCACATCTTCAGCAGCAGCAACAGTGTGTGTCAGGTATTGTTTTCACATTGTGTGTCTGTGTGTGTGTCATCATGGTGGAATGTGTCCTGGAGACGCCTACTGTAGAGGAACATTACAGAAGAGGGTTTGAGTACTTTAGAGAGGTGCTCACTGAATATAATTTAAACACACAGAGTGATCCTCCATCACTGTCACATCACATATTAAATAATGATACTGCTGCCCTGCTGCTTATATATTATCAGAGTGAATTCATATCATTTGTAAGGAGCCTAATCATTTTAATTCCACTTTTATATTGAGCACATTACTATTTACTGACATATTTGGACCTCAGGTTGAATGTGAGTTGAACTTCCTGTCTGAGTCGAGCTGAAGTGTTTGAGTTGAAACACAGTAAATATTATCAGCTGAACTTCCTCACAAACACAGACAGCAGGAACTACAGAGACAGAGACGTTGAGAGGAAAGGCTTTACAGTCCAAGGATATTTACCAGAGTACACAACAGTTATGTAAGTTATAACACATCAATGTTGTTCCTCTATAATCAATAAATACATCCACACATTACATCACATGCTGTTCTCTGTGTTCGGACAATCCAAAGGGAGTAGCAGCTAGGCTAGTTAGCTTCTAGCAGGCCTAGCTTATCTGCTGCTACTTTGTTCTTTGTTATGGATCCTGGTTTGAACTCACTTTACACCAAATGTTGAGTTTCTCTGTAGAACAGTGAACTCACCAGAGTTTGTCGGAGACTCTGTTGTTGAGAAGAAGCTGCTGGATTCAGTTGAATGTTTCTTGAGAGAGAAGCAGAGAGACTTGTCTCGACTGCAGCTCTGCTGTCGCTCAGACTAACTTTCACTTTCACTTCAGGAGAAGTGACTCAGCAGCTCTCCTCTCTCAGTTGCTCCTCAGTGAAGCTCTGTGAACGAGCTTTTACTGCCTCTTTGAGGAACACCCTGACATTCAAACAGCAGTTTAACTTTTTACTTCTTATTCCTTTTTCTTCTTTTTTGTGTGTTTTAAACGTTAAATCTGAAATACTGTATGTTTTTTTAGTTACACATTTTGTGTATTTTTTTAAACATCCTATTGCTGATGTCTTGGTTAGATTAACTCTTGATGAGATATAGCTGGTTAAATAAAGGTACAAATATAATAATAATAAAATGTTATTATTAGTGCTGGGCAAGTTAATGCGTTATTATCGCGTTAACGCATTCATTAATTAACGCCGACAATTGTTTTATTGCGCGTTAACGCAGTTTATTTTTTTATTATTAAGCGGACATTTTTAACACCGGCAGCGAGCGGTGAACAGCTGTTTCTGAGGCGTCTCTTCCTGTTTCCTTCACCTACATTCCCCTGGGTCCTAAGTCCCTCCTTGTACAGCTTCTTATCACCCTCTATGTACCAACGTACATTTATATCAAATACCACACATATTACGGTAATCAGCGTTGCATATGTGTCTGACCGAAATACCAAAAAAGAAGTGATTCATTTAAATTATTTTTTTAGAGTTTTTAAAGTGTTTTTGTTTGGAATATGTATAATAAGCATATCATTCAGTTATCGCTACTGAGAATTTATCAAACAAAAATAAAAAAAACACCGGCTGAATATCTATTATCAGAATCATCATAACTGTATTTTAACTGTTACTGTTAAAGGGAATACTGCTGTTAAAAATAACCTTATTTGTTTAAAGTGTTTATAAACCAAATGTTATTGCACTTTTGTTCATATAGCAGTACTTTTAAAATAAAAGGGCGTAATACACTACTTTTTAATTCATTGTTGAATCGCAAACAATCATGCGATTAATCGCGATTTAAAATTGTAATCGTTGCCCAGCACTAGTAAAAACCTGATCTTTTCATTTGTAGAATCTCTAGGAACGGGACGGTGTTTTGGGATCGGAAGCATTCTCCTTTTAATTTGTAGTCGGAGCGCTTTGGCCGGAATGCAGGGACGCCGATTCAGCTTTTTATGAGCTAAAAACTCAACTGTTAGCTGAGTGTAAAGCATCGGGTCGAAGACGCCGTCGCTCAAGTCAAGATCCTCACGTCTCAAGCTGCTGATGTAAACAACGCACAGAGCAGGAAGGCCCAGATATGTGTCAAACATCAGTATATACATAGATATATCTGTGTATAAATATGTCTATATATATATATACATCAGAGCTACCAGAGTATGCAGCTTCACCTTCTATTCATCTGGCACCTGGTTTGTCATTTCACCACTTTTCTTCACCACATTGAAAGACACACACACACACACGTCCAGCTGTGACCAGTCTGTGTTTCCCTCCAGTCAACATCATATCCAGCCTTCTGGTGTCCTGGCAACAGATATCTTGACAACCTGATGGGAAAGCATCTTTAATAATGGTGTGTGTGTGTGTGTGTGTGTGTGTGTGTGTGTGTGTGTGTGTGTGTGTGTGTGTGTGTGTGTGTGTGTGGTGTGGGTGTGTGTGTGTGTGTGTGAGAGTGTGTGTAGACATAAGAGAAAGGTCTGTCTTATGAAACCCCTACACATGTGGATGTGGATGCATGTAGTTTTTAATTTGAGTCTATCTTTTATGCATATTTACATTCACATACATTACATTTCAGCTCTTACTGTTATTTATTGTTCATTAATAATTGGGTGATATGTGTTTGGTTTATGTTTGTCACATGTGTAAAAACTAGTGATGGGCAAGTTAACGTGATAATAACGCATTCATTAATTAACGCCGACAATTATTTTATCGCGCGTTAACGCAGATAAATATCACGGATCGATCTGTGATCCGTTACACCGCTAGTAAAAAGCAGCACAAAGTGCAAATACATAAAGTATCTCACAATACAAAAGACAAATCCAGTTCAAAGTTTCTTTGTGTTTATTCTCTTGAGGATTCGTTCACTTTGTTCCGGCTATAAAACATTCTGCAGAGAGGACGACTGTATGAAATACTATTAACACGACACTAAACTCTTCTTCTCTGGTCACAGCAGCTGAATATTTTATTATTCGATTTTGTTGATTCATTTTCTACAAATATGAACAAATAATTCATCTTTTATTGACCCCTAAAAACACACCAGACAGAGACCTCTTGATGCTTCTGTTCATTCAAAAATGATGAAAACTAAAACCCTGAAACACCTTTTATTGAACTAAAGAATAAGTGGTCCATGACTTTATCCAATAATGTGTGTCAGTGTTCATAATGTATTATATATATACAATAATAAGACATTAAACATTTTCATTTGGCTCTCAGATGTTTAAGGAATGTGCAAAAGCTTCTTATTCCTGAGTACATTGTTTTTGATGATTCAACAGTCTTGAAGGCAGGTTATGCAGTTATTAGAATGAATTAGACGACATTATATAATATCAATCAGTGGCTTAATGTCTGTGTGTTGGAGTAGAAATACATTTACAGACAAATATAAAAAAACATCAAAATCAATAAAGTTTACACCGTAAATCACCAATAATATAGATTTGTGACAGTAAATGAAAGAGTCTCTGTAGAAGATCAAGTGTTTGTTCTACTCAGTGTGATTGACAGGAGAGATGATCAGAGGAGCAGAGTTTTTACCACCATCATTAAGACCAGGACCAAAGACTGGGAAGAGTTTCTCAGTGAAGCAGCAGCCAGTAAAGGAGTTGATTAGAGCTGCAGCATCAACGTCATAGAAGGAGACCAGACCCTCCTCATAGTCCACAAACACCCCCACCTTCTGAGGCCGAGACTTCAGAGAGAGACGGACTGGAGGGTCAGCAAGAGCAAAGTACTGATCCTCATTAATCAACCATATCGTCCAGTAACCATTCTGAGGAGTCGTTATGATGATTCCCTTCCTGTTGATTGACTCTCTGGCCACTCCTAAAAACCAACACGTCTTCTCTTCAACCTGAACCTCAAAGTAAAATCTTCCTGAAGAGAAACTCTGCTTTGCTAAGACACGAGCACAATAATCAAATCTCTCTGGATTGTTTGGGAGATTCTTCCTTACATCACCATGTTTAACTTGTTTTCCATCATCAGACAGGATGAGATAAGGATTTGCTGTATCAGGATCAAGTGTCACATCCACTGCAGACTGCTGGACCCTCTTCAGCTCGACCTCAGCGAGCAGCTTCTTCATGTGTTTACTGAGCGTCTCCTCCAGCTGGTTCACAGCTCTCACCACAGTCCCCTCATGTGAAGATGGACTGACTCTGACTCCTGTCCAGTCCTTGGTGGGTGGAGGAGTGTTCAGGGTCGTGAAGCTCTGGAGGAGGTGGAGGTGGTCTTCAGTGCAGGAGAGCTGCTCCACCTCAGTGCTTCTCTTCTTCAGCTCAGAGATTTCCTGTTCCAGCTCTTTGATGAAGCCTTCAGCCTGTTTCTCTGTCTTTCTCTGCTTCTCTTTGATGGTGTCGATGAGCTCGGCCTGGCTTCTCTCAACAAACTCCTTCAGAGCGGTGAAGACCTGAACACCATCTGCTATCTCTCTGTCTGCATCTTCCTCACTGAGCTCCACTGAGTGTTTGATCTCCTGAATCTTCACTCGTCTCTTCTGGATCATCTGCTGGATTTCAGCCTCAGTCTTCCCCAGCTCGGCCTTCTTTCCTTCATATTCTTCTTCCAGAGGAACAACATCATGTGTCTTGTGGTCTAAAACAGTGCAGAGCATGCAGACACACATCTGGTCGGTCTTACAGAACAGCTCCAGATGTTTATCGTGCTTCGTACACATCCTGTCTTCCAGGTTCTCCACAGGGTCGATCAGCTGATGTCTTTTCAGGCCTGACATTGTCAGATGAGGCTCCAGGTGAGTCTCACAGTAGGAGGCCAGACACACCAGGCAGGACTTCAGGGCCTTCAGTTTGCTTCCAGTGCAGACGTCACAGGGAACTTCTCCTGGTTTGGACTCTTGTTGCTCTGAGCTGCTGGCTTTCTGTTGAGCTGACTGTCTGAACTGAGCAACCATCTCAGAGATGAAGGTGTTGACCCGCAGCTCAGGTCGAGAGCTGAACACCTCTTTACAGTTTGGACACTGAGTCTGGACATTAACGTTCCAGTGTTGAGTGATGCAGGCTTTACAGAAGTTGTGTCCACATGGTGTGCTGACTGGATCAGTGAACACATCCAGACAGATGGAGCACAGAAACTGATCTTCAGTCAGCAGACAGCTGGCAGCAGACATATCTACACTCTGAGGACAACAAGTGTGAAAAACAAACTGTTATCACATCTTCAGCAGCAGCAACAGTGTGTGTCAGGTATTGTTTTCACATTGTGTGTCTCTCTGTGTGTCATCATGGTGGAATGTGTCCTGGAGACGCCGACTGTAGAGGAACATTACAGAAGAGGGTTTGAGTACTTTAGAGAGGTGCTCACTGAATATAATTTAAACACAGAGAGTGATCCTCCATCACTGTCACATCACATATTAAATAATGATACTGCTGCCCTGCTGCTTATATATTATCAGAGTGAATTTATATCATTTGTAAGGAGCCTAATCATTTTAATTCCACTTTTATATTGAGCACATTACTATTTACTGACATATTTGGACCTCAGGTTGAATGTGAGTTGAACTTCCTGTCTGAGTCGAGCTGAAGTGTTTGAGTTGAAACACAGTAAATATTATCAGCTGAACTTCCTCACAAACACAGACAGCAGGAACTACAGAGACAGAGACGTTTAGAGGAAAGGCTTTACAGTCCAAGGATATTTACCAGAGTACACAACAGTTATGTAAGTTATAACACATCAATGTTGTTCCTCTATAATCAATAAATACATCCACACATTACATCACATGCTGTTCTCTGTGTTCGGACAATCCAAAGGGAGTAGCAGCTAGGCTAGTTAGCTTCTAGCAGGCCTAGCTTATCTGCTGCTACTTTGTTCTTTGTTATGGATCCTGGTTTGAACTCACTTTACACCAAATGTTGAGTTTCTCTGTAGAACAGTGAACTCACCAGAGTTTGTCGGAGACTCTGTTGTTGAGAAGAAGCTGCTGGATTCAGTTGAATGTTTCTTCAGAGAGAAGCAGAGAGACTTGTCTGGACTGCAGCTCTGCTGTCGCTCAGACTAACTTTCACTTTCACTTCAGGAGAAGTGACTCAGCAGCTCTCCTCTCTCAGTTGCTCCTCCTCAGTGAAGCTCTGTGAACGAGCTTTTACTGCCTCTTTGAGGAACACCCTGACATTCAAACAGCAGTTTAACTTTTTACTTCTTATTCCTTTTTCTTCTTTTTTGTGTGTTTTAAACGTTAAATCTGAAATACTGTGTGTTTTTTTTATTTACACATTTTAAAGGTTTGTGTGTTTTTTTAAACATCCTATTGCTGATGTCTTGGTTAGATTAACTCTTGATGAGATATAGCTGGTTAAATAAAGGTATAAATATAATAATAATAAAATGTTATTATTAGTGCTGGGCAAGTTAACGCGTTATTATATTGTGACTTCACCATAAGCACCCCTCTCTTCTGCTCCAACGCTCCTCGTAGTCTTCTTGATTTATTTCCTCCCTCTGACTCTCGTACTGTAACTTAACCCTCTGAACCCCGAGCATGTTTTGGGCCGTCTTTACTCTCTGTGGCCTTGATTTTCACTGTAATATATATCAGTCCCGCCCCTCTATTGAAACAGAACAATCATGGCTAGAAGTAGAGAATATCTTTGGTGTAGTTTAACACAGTTACCACGGCATATATCATAAAAAACAAAACACAAGTTGAATTTCTTTGATAATATATTTAACAGAAATTGGAAAACCATGGAATCTACATGCAACATTGTTCCAAGTGTCCACAAAGGAGGCTCCACATTCTATTCATATGTTGGTCTGATCCGAATCAATCGAGGCTTTAGTTGCTGCTGAGGAGCGCAGAATGTAATGTTTTTCACAGCATCTGGTGGAAGTAAAAGGTTTATTGGGCGTGACACTTTATATCATACATGGAATGAAATATCACAAATTTGAGCTTCGTTTTGGCTGCTTTTTCTGCCGCAAGCGTTCGTCACACACGATGTGTTCAGGGGCCGCCGAAAACATGATAATCTGACGATAACTAAATCGTTTTTCACAGCTTCCGGCTGATAAACGATGTAAAAAACACACTTTTCAAGCCGGTCGGCGGGTTTTAGAGTTCAGAGGGTTTCAATTTCCTCCTTCCCACTTATTTTTTATTTCCCTTCATTTGCTACTTTCCCTGTTACGTGTCTCCATCTATCAACTTCAACAGCTCATCTGGGTTTGTGCAACAGGAAGCAAAGTACCACAGACATCCTTTCCCTGAGCCCCGTCCTCCCAGCTTCTCCTCGGGTATCCCAGGGTGCATCGGGGCCGGGTTGCGTATGATCCCCTCGCTGGGTCTTGTTGCCAATCGGTCGCATCCAAAAGGCTTCCAGTTGGATCAGATGCCCTTCTTGCTCCTTTAGTTGATGTTCTTGTTCACCCTATCGCTCAACTGTCACTCTGTTTATCCCTCATCGCCTCCATCACTGCTGAGCCTCACGCTTCCACGTCTACTTTCACCACCGACCTCAGGCGGTGTCGAGTTCAGTCTCATTTACTTTACTCTCGTTTCATCTCGAGCCGTCTTGCTGCTTTCTAACCGCTGACCTCTCCGTGGTACTGCCTCTGGCTTTCGGCCGCACAGTGGAGGTCTCTGGTTTACCGCCGAACCCCTCCGACAGAGACGGAGCTGTAACCGACCGAGTGCAGAGATTGATTGGCCTCAGATCGGCTGATAAAACCTGCATGCTGTCTGCGGCCGGGGTGGCTGCCTTAAGAACATGGCGCTCAATACGAACAGAAAACAAGATCAGAGATGGAGATAGACGTTGCTGCTCTCAGATCCCCTCTTGCTGCTCAACTCCTCTCCAACATACTTCATTTCTCAAACTAGCCCTTGTTTCACCCCAAACGTCAGCGTGTTGTCTGACGAGTCACCTCGGGCAAACGAGGTAAAGTTTGCTCATTTCACAGCTTCAGTGTGACATTGTGCACATTTTTTATCTGCTTTCACAACGAGACTGAATGTCAAACGGAATGTGTGTCCGTCTCAGTAAGTGGGTGTTTCCCTCTGTGGGGCTCTCTTGGTTTGACCCTGACATTAATGGAGTGTGTCTGAGGTCCTCCAGGGCAGTCAGAGATGATGCACATCCTCCTCCTCCTCCTCCTCCTCCTCCTCCTCCTCCTCCTCCTCCTCCTCCTCCGTGGTCTGTCCGACACACACACACACTTTTTTCCCCTGTAGTTTTGCCTTCATCAGCTGGGTTCTGTTGTTGTTGTTGATCTGTCCTTTCCCACAATGCAGCGTTGTATCTCTCTCCACTCGTGCTCCGTTTTGTGCCGCAGTGAAGTCGGACTGTTGTAGCACATGTGACCTTCTCAGGTCTCTGAACCCCCCCCCCCCCCCCCCATTGCGATAAGGAGGAAGCGGTTGTACATTTATACAATTCTTTAAACTCGTGTCAGAAGTTTATTTTTAAACGTGTATTTCCTTTTTTTCTTTGAATGTATCTGCTTTCCAGTCAAGTCATCTGGCTTTAGATGGAGGAGGAGATATGGAGGTGTTCAGTGTGGTTTAGCAATACAACAACACAATTCTGCTAAAGCGTCATTGAATAATCGGAATCATTTATAAGTAAGAAAAGAAGAAAGCATGTGTTTTGTCCCAGAGCTTTTGTGCCGCGTCTCTCGCGTCTCAGGTTTGAAATTCAAACAGGACAAAGCGTGTGCTAGCGAAGCGTTCGCAGGGATTGTTGTGTGTTAAGTCAAACTGTCGAATGTACAAACGTCAGTCGACTGAGAGTCGGGATCTCTCTCCTTGTTTTTCAGGGACCTGAGTGAAAACAGCATCCAGGCAATCCCGAGGAGGGCCTTCAGAGGAGCCACGGACCTCAAAAACCTGTGTGGAAGAGTGCACACACACACACACACACACACAAATAAATAAATATTTTGTTGATTGATCCCTCGATCGATTGGCTCGATTAGACATCGTTCTGGGTTTGTTGTCTCGCTCTCGTCACAGGCAGCTGGATAAAAACCACATCAGCTGTATCGAGGAGGGGGCGTTCAGAGCGCTGCGATCCCTGGAAGTACTGTGAGTATTCTGAATATCTGTGTACTGCCATCACTTACTATGTTAATACCTTCTAAACTTCTGTGATCATTTGTATTCACCATCAACTTGTTTTTGTCTCACCGACTCTCCCATCATTCCTCTCACTATTTATTCTTATCTTTCCTTTTTTATCTCCTTTCTTCTCATCATGTCTCACTTTCTCTCTCTCCCATCTTTTCTCCCTCAATTGTTCTCTTTCTGACTGTCTATGTCTCTCTCTCTCTTTCTGTCTCTCCATGTCTCCCTCTCTCCCTCCCTCTCTCTTTCTCTATGTCTCCCTCTCTCTTTCTCTGTCTCCCTCTCTCTTTCTCTATGTCTCCCTCTCTCTTTCTCTATGTCTCCCTCTCTCTTTCTCTATGTCTCCCTCTCTCTTTCTCTGTCTCCCTCTCTCTTTCTCTATGTCTCCCTCTCTCTTTCTCTATGTCTCCCTCTCTCTTTCTCTATGTCTCCCTCTCTCTTTCTCTATGTCTCCCTCACTCTTTCTCTATGTCTCCCTCTCTCTTTCTCTATGTCTCCCTCTCTCTTTCACTATGTCTCCCTCTCTCTTTCTCCATGTCTCCCTCACTCTTTCTCTGTCTCCCTCTCTCTTTCTCTATGTCTCCCTCACTCTTTCTCTGTCTCCCTCTCTCTTTCACGCTGTCTCCCTCTCTCTTTCTCTATGTCTCCCTCTCTCTTTCAATATGTCTCCCTCTCTCCCTCTCTCTTTCTCTGTCTCCCTCTCTCTTTCACTATGTCTCCCTCTCTCCCTCTCTCTTTCACTATGTCTCCCTCTCGCTTTCTCTATGTCTCCCTCACTCTTTCTCTATGTCTCCCTCACTCTTTCTCTGTCTCCCTCTCTCTTTCACTATGTCTCCCTCTCTCCCTCTCTCTTTCTCTGTCTCCCTCTCTCTTTCACTATGTCTCCCTCTCTCACTCTCTCTTTCTCTGTCTCCCTCTCTCTTTCTCTGTCTCCCTCTCTCTTTCTCTATGTCTCCCTCTCTCCCAGCACGCTGAACAACAACAACGTCAGCAGCATCCCGGTCTCCAGTTTCAACCACATGCCGAAGCTCCGCACCTTGTGAGTCCTTCAAGTCAACGCACTACGTTACCCAGGATGCCGCATTCTTGAAACAGAACCACAATGAGATGTAAACAACGGTCACAGTCAGATGCTTACCAACACTTACAATACTTCTTTCCCTACTCTGTTATGTCCTCCCACCTATCCACTCCTTCCTTCATATTTTCCTCCTCTCCTTTGCATCCTTTTCTCACCTTCTGTTGCATCCTTCCGCTTTCCATTTCCTCTTCTCTTTCATCCAACTCTTCCCTTATTTCCTTGTACACTTCCATTTTCTGCTCTCCTGCTCTTCATCCCCCTCCATCCTTCTCTCCCACCTGTCCTCTCTCCCTCCCCCTGATCTCCCCTCTCCATCCTCCCCCCGTCTCCTCCCAGCCGGCTCCACTCTAACGCTCTGCGTTGCGACTGTCACCTGGCCTGGTTGTCTCCGTGGCTGCGGCAGCGGGCGGCTTTGGGCCTCTACACCCAGTGCAGCTCTCCTCCCTCGCTGAGGGGCCTCAACCTCGCCGAGCTGCGCAAGAGCGACTTCGCCTGCTCAGGTACGGCAGCCCGGTGACACGCGACGACGCGCTCGGGTCAAAGCGTGGCCCGACGGAGTTGAAAGTTGGCACAGTTGTTTCGTTGTTTGCTTGCAGGTAACGGTGGCAGTGCCTTCGTCCAGCCGTGCAGCCTGGCGTCCGGCTCCTGTCCTCCCATGTGCTCCTGCAGCAACAACATCGTGGACTGTCGGGGGAGGGGCCTCACCGCCATCCCCGCCCACCTGCCCGAGGCCATGACTGAGATGTGAGCATCAGAGTTTACATTTCAACCAGGCGGCAACCTCCGGTTCTGCTGAGTGAAGCCGATGCTTCGTGTGTTAAAGCTGCATTCTCTCTAATGTCCACCAGGGGGCGACTCCTCTGGTTGTATAGAAGTCTATGAGAAAATGACTCTACTTCTCTCTTGATTTATTACCTCAGTAAACATTGTAAACATGAGTTTATGTCTCAATCTCTAGTTTCAAGTCTTCTTCAATACAGCGTGATGTTCATTTGGTACATTATGGTCCATTTAGAGTCACACAGACCATAAACAAATCAGAGTTGCGATGATGCAATATAATATGTTAGTCAAACCTTTAGAAATGAGTTAGGGTTTAAGTTTGATTTCAAAATGTCTCATCTTTTTCTTTTTACAGTGTGATTCAGTACGAGCTTTTTTCCAACTGCATCTCTTTATGGCCCCGTGGCCGTGCACAGATTTCTATTCAGGCAACGACGGTGTGTTCTGGTTTCTCTTTGAAATACTGCACGCGTCCTTCTCTCTAAGCTGTACAAGCCCATCGTCACGCTGTAACCGTTGACAGGAGAACAGAACTTTGGATTAATATTGCATGTGGACAAATGAGTTTGAATTGAAACTACAGACACTCCAGTTGACAGCTGTGCTGTGAAACGGCCTACAGCTGTTACATTATTAATTATGTCTCTCTCTGTGTTTCTCTGCAGTCGCTTGGAGCAGAATGGCATCAAGTCGGTTCCTCCGGGCGCCTTCACCTCCTACAAGAAGCTTCGTCGAATGTGAGTCCTCTAAAGACACACTGACTCATGAGTAACCGTTGAGGTTAAAGAAAGATTGTGGACAATTATTCAATCAGTGACTGAACCCGTAGCCAGGTTAAATAAACCAGGAGGAGACCCAGACATCCACCAGGGATGCAACCAACGATTATATTTATTATCAATGAATCATTTGGTCTATAAAATGTCAGAAAATAGTGAAAAATGTTTTTATCTAGTCTCTAGTCAGTCCAAAAACCAAAGATATTATGTTCGATGTGATAAAAAAACGGTAAATTGATTCATATAGAATATAATAATCGTCAGATTAAACGACGATAATCGCAGCCCTAATATGATCAGTATGACACGAAGGGATTCAATATATTCTCCATCGGAGGTAGTTTGAAAGACGGCTAACAGAATAACACCATCTCGTCAGCTTCGGTTTTTATGGCTCCACCCCTTTGAGTTTCGACTCAACCAATGAGATTTCAGTATGTCTGCCTCCAGCGAGCCAATGCCTCTGGGGAAAAAACGTCTGTTTTTTAAACTGTGATCCCCCAACTGGATCCCTCTCCTCTTCCCCTGACTCCCCCCCCCCCCCCCCCCTCAACATAACAATCAGCCCCAGTGGATTTTCAGCACCGAGGAGCGCTTGATTTATGTCAGCCAGCAGAGCGACGCCGTCCCCATCAGATCAGAGGCCCTTTAAGGGTCTCGCATGATGAATCCAGAGTATATCACTGGGATCTGGTGAATGTGTTTAAGATGCACATTTGACCACAATAATGTCATTTTATTGATGTTCATAGCTTTGTGCCCCGTTATCTGTCTTTGTGGATTTTGTTCTGTTCACTCTCACTGCTTCTTCCTTTCTCTTTTCCTTTTCCCATTTCCATCTCTCTCTCTCTCTCTCTCTCTCTCTCTCTCTCTCTCTCTGGATGGACGTTGTCCCTGCAGGCTTCTACAGGACAGCAGTCAAAAACAAAGCAGTTCTTTAAATGCATGTTTCCGGCCGCTGTGACTAAAGTCTGTGTGTTATCTGTTCTATTCCCAGAGACCTGAGTAACAACCAGATATCTGAGATCGCTCCCGATGCTTTCCACGGCCTCCGAGCTCTCAACTCACTGTGAGTAAGACTCAGAGTCTGTGTGTGTGTGTGTGTGTGTGTGAGTGTGAGTGTGAATACACTGTCGGAGTGCCTCTACCAATATGTGGTTACATATGTCTTGTCTATACTTCCATATGGTTGGTGTGTTTCGTGCGTCTGTTGGTATGAATAATTCAAAAGTGGCGCCTGCTCTCTGTAAACAGAACTTCTTTATGATATATCAGGACTTTCAAACAATCACAGCGGGTGGCCTTTATGTTTTTGTGTGTGTGTGTGTGTGAGTATGACTGTCTCTGCCAGCATGACTCTCTTCTGGTCGTGGATTGTGTGGAAATGTGTGGTTACAGCGAAGCTATACCAATGGAATGAAAGTTGTACTGTTGTCCATGTTGATGCACATTGATAATAAAACATATCTTCAATAACACACTGTTAGAATACATACAGTACGTCTTTGTGTGCAGGGTTCTGTATGGTAACAAGATCACTGAGCTGCCCAGCGGAGTGTTTGATGGCCTGGCCTCTCTGGAGCTGCTGTAAGTCCAAAACCATTTGTCTGAGCTTGACATTTACACTGACCGTGTTTTACACAAACAAATTGCAGGTGTCAAATGGCTTGAAAGTGCCCGTAAATTCTTGGATCCTTGGATGGAAACGTACGAGTCTCTGTTTCTTTAGCCAAGTCAAACTGTTGCAGATCTGTTTCTCATAAAACAGGCTGTGATGTTACTTGTTTTGATAACACTGCCATCGCCTTGTGTGCCACACAATGTATTCCACATGCTGAGGCTTCAGTCGTAGTAGTTGTACATAGAAATAAATCGGAGTAGAAGGGATTTTTCCATTCAAATGAACACAGCAGGGCGGTCAGAGCAGCACACTTCTTTATGTGTGCCATTGTTTCAGTGGCTAACGATCAAAAACGGAGTTATTTTTGCAGTGATGACGACAATGAGTAGCAAATATAACGGCTTAATGCTTCATCCACACACACAGCTGAGGAAAGCTCATCGCTATCAGATGAGCGACAACTTTGTTCGGCTCATTTTCAGTAACTAGTGTAAAATGTAAGCCTGGTGGAATTTACAAGCTAGCTAGCGATTTAGTTAGTTATTTAACACACTAGCCAGCTATTTAGTTCGTTATTTTACACGCTAGCTATTTAGTTCGTTATCTAACATGCTAGCTAGTTGGTTAGTTGGTTATCTAATAAGCTAGCTATTTAGTTAGTTATCTAATACGCTAGCTAGCTAGCTAGTTAGTTGGTTATCTAACACGCTATCTAGCTAGCTAGTTAGTTAGCAACAGGACCTTTATTTACAACCCTTACGATGAATTAGAAAATGATTGATGATGTATGTGACAGTTGAATTAACTGCTAATGATCGTGTCGTGTGCATCAGGTTGCTGAATGCCAATAAGATCCACTGCATCAGAGCCTCCGTGTTCAAAGATCTGGAGAACTTGGCTCTACTGTCGCTTTATGACAACAAAATCCAGAGTCTGGCCAAAGGCACCTTCAGCTCACTGCACAGCATCCAGACGCTGTAAGAAAACACGCACACACACATGCTATTTTAAGCTCTGTGCTGTTCCACTCCATTCAGTCTGATCCGACTGATGTCCTGCCCCCTCTGATTTCCCATCAGCCACTTGGCCCAGAACCCCTTCGTGTGTGACTGTAATGTGAAGTGGCTGGCCGACTTCCTCCGTTCGAACCCCATAGAGACCAGCGGAGCGCGCTGCGCCAGCCCGCGACGCCTCGCCAACAAGCGCATCGCACAGATCAAGAGCAGCAAGTTCCGCTGCTCCGGTCAGTGTGTGTGTGTGTGTGTGTGTGTGTGTGTGTGTGTGTGTGTGTGTGTGTGTGTGTGTGTGTGTGTGTGTGTGTGTGTGTGTGTGTGTGTGTGTGTGTGTGTGTGTGTGTGTGTGTGTGTGTGTGTGTGTGTGTGTGAATTGAGATGGGTGGTGACAGTCTGGGTTTGCGAGTGTGGGATGATGAACCACTGCAAAGCTTCCCTCACGAGAAATATTCACACAGAGTGTGTAAGAAATGCAAATCATAAACCCCCCAAAAGCCTTTTGTCATATACATGAGCTATTAGCATATATATTAGTGACATTCTGCTGTCAGACACAATCACTTCTCTCTGCATGGTACAAAAGGCATTGTGCAGAAAAAGGGGAAAGTTACTATAAGGAGTTTTTAGACTGTCTCAAAATAAAACTGATGCTGAAAAATGAGCTACATCATCAGCAGCTGAAGATTTGTCCATTTTCTATATAAGATCTATGGCACGCAAACTAGAAGAGCTGATGTTTACTCTTATACTGACCAAAAAAGAAAAACATTAAAGTCAGAACAAGACAACCCTTAATAAAGGGACAGTGTTAGAGCGGGGGTTAAAAACAGGAGTCAAACTTGATCCGCCATTCAACAGACGGAGAGAATCAGCCCTCATCCTACACTTATATGTCTATTCTATTCATGGAGACGTGGTTTTACATCAATATATGAATTTACTTTGGTGGCTTACACAAAGTTGACTTGTTTCATCATCATCATATTACCGCTATCCATCCTGCAAACAGCTGTGTTTAAAAAAGAAAGATGGTGTTAAAAATAAGTTTTCTTTCACTCACTTCCAAAACCAATGCACACACACACACACCTTTACGATGCAAACACTACCGTCTTTGTCCGCAAAATCAACGCAGATTGAAAGTTCCTTGTCGTTGCTTGAACCAAAAACAGCTTATTGTCTCTTTTTATTTGATTCAAAGCATCTCACATCAAGTACAAGTGCACGTCTTGTCTGGCTTAACCAGCGTTAACCGATGTGTGTCAGAGCGGCTCGAGGCAGACGACCTGTGGACCAAACCTCTTATATCTGCTGTAAAACAATAACAATGGTATCGGTAAGTTGGTCGGTGACCTTTGCATCCTCTAGCAGCACAGTGAGAACCGGCTTCATGTGTTTATGTGTGAAAGTTTAAAGTATTTGTTCGAAAAGTGTTCGTAACAACAAGATGAGAATGAAGTCGGTTAATCTCCCCGACTGTAACTGGACTCTTGTGACTAAAAGCTCCACGCTGCTGTGGTCCTCTGCCGGGGAGCTTCCCCCATAAAACACCAAAACATGGCTCGATTTACGCCTTCTGTCATGTTTAAAAATGTTAAACGTCTGCTGCTCCCAGTTTTATGGAAGACCTCCTCCTGGAGTGTGTGTGTGTGTGTGTGTGTGTGTGTGTGTGTGTGTGTGTGTGTGTGTGTGTGTGTGTGTGTGTGTGCGCGTGCGTGTGTGTGTTTGTTGAAGCTTTCAAACCTTTGGACTGACATCGTTTTGTTTCTTCTTTCTTTTTCATGACAGCCAAGGAGCAGTACCACATCCCAGGTGATTATTGTGTGTTTTCCAGTAAATACCGGAAAAAATAGATATTTCTGTGTTGGTTATTCATCCAATGAGGTGTGAGAAAGGTTCATGTGGATATGTGATCTGTTTGACCCACACGAGTCCTCTGCTCTGTCCTCCCTGTGCGCGTCTGCGTGTCCAGGTACTGAAGACCGGCGCCTGAGCTACGAGTGCAACAGTAAGCCGGTGTGTCCCGCTAAGTGTCGCTGTGAGGCCAACGTGGTCGACTGCTCCAACCTGCGCCTCACCAAGTTCCCCGAACACCTGCCCTCCTCCACCGAAGAGCTGTGAGACACGTGTGAACACATGAACACATGAACAGCTTACAGTCCAGACAGAACGGCAGGGTTCCAGGCTGATTCCAGCATCAGAGTCCATTAAACATCTACTGATCTTGTCTGTTTAGTCTCTAGTTACTCCAGCCCTCCTCGAATTGCCATCGAAAAATATTAAATTTACAATTATTTAAAACAAAGAAAAGCAGCAAATACTCACGTCTGAGAAGCTGGAGCCGGTCTGGTACACAGTTACAGCGCGGCAGATTCTATTTGGGGGAAGCTTTCATTCAAAGTGCAATATGCATCTCAGCACGTCCGGCCCCTGCGGGGTCGACAGTGTTAAAGCAAAACAACACTCCTATGCATGTACATGCAGTACACACACACACACACACACACACACTCACAGGCACTTTATGGATATCCGTGTTGACATGTTGTGTGTGGACTCGTACTGCATGGCTGCACACGCACGCCTTCCAAACGGACTCCTCTGCTAATGATGTTTCCGCTCTCTCCTCCTCATGCCGTGCTCCCTGCCACCGTCCGCAAGGCGTCTCAACAACAACGACCTCTCCGTGCTGGAGGCCACCGGAGCCTTCAAGGGCCTGTCGCAGCTCAAGAAGATGTAGGTCACTCAGAGGAACCCTCAGCGACGAGGAACACCCCGTTACATCAGCAAGGGGAACGCATTGTCTCGCTGCACCGTGGCCTTACAGGGATGCTTTGGATGTTTTAAAGTGTGGCTGTTTGATGGTTCACCAGACTCCTTTAACAAGCAGTGGTTTTACCTGGTAGAACGCGCGTGCTGCTGGTCCACCGCCGCCTCGTTCGGTTGGTTAGTTTGTGTTATTGTGTGACGTTGGTGTTTTTTAAGACACAGTTTGGAATTAACTGAGTCAGATAAAAACACGAACGAACTAACCGATCAAGGCGGCGGCAGAGCAGCAACACACGTGTTCTGCAAAGTACAAATGACTGTTTTCATCAATGGAGTCTGCTGGCTTTAGAGAGAGATTAGAAAACAGCTTCAGATCCCCGTCAGTCAGGTGTCTGACAGCCAGTAAAGCTGTGAAAACATTCTAAATATAACGTTCAGTGAAACTGGTATCGATTCTTTTAGGAGTCTAAAATACGTCCACAGCAGAACATCGCTTTGCTCCCGTGCTGGTTCTCCTGTCTGTCTCTATAAACTCATCTACTGTCGTAGAACCCTGACTGTGGAGGAGAACCTCACACAAACACACTTCCTAACATCTGAACTGTCCCTTTAATCCCTTTTAAGCGGTTCAGACCA
>NC_136644.1:25641528-25674965 GCF_949748355.1 Melanostigma gelatinosum
ATGAATCAGACTGTAAGATAATAATCGGTAAGAACTGAGTTCTTCAGAGTTTAGATGATCTAAAGTTAAGCACAAATGTTGAGATGCGACTGAAAGTGAGTTTGTTATAATTCCTCACTGAACACAGACAAACTGGACAATGGACAACAAAGACACTTATCTTCATCTCCATGCCCTCAGATCTCAGCAGAAGAGCCCAACCAACCAATAGAAGTGGTGAATGGAACCAGGACATTCAGCAGTCATTTAGATAATAAGACTAGACCAGCGATGGACTCATAAGAAGCCCAGTCTGACCCGCAGTGATCCAGATGTGGTCATGTGACCATTCTGTGAGAGACAGGAAGTGTGTTCCTCCTCATCAATTGTTCCTGATGGAGTTCAATCGACTGAGGAGAATTAATTAATTGATTAATTAATGAATATTCTCTCATATGACCTCGTCCTCTGTGTGTGTGTGTGTGTGTGTGTGTGTGTGTGTGTGTGTGTGTGTGTGTGTGTGTGTGTGTGTGTGTGTCTGAGCAGCGCTGTGAGGACAGAGCTCCACCATGTGGCTTTAAAAATGAGTGCAGAAATGTAGTTTTTTGTCTTCTCTTGTCTTTCTTTTGTTCTTTCTTTCTCTCCTTTGTGTCTCTTCCTGTCTTTTGGTCTGTCTGTCTTTCTCTCTCTTCTGTTTCTGTCTGCATGTCCCTGTCTGTCTTTTTCTTTCTTTCTTTCGTTCTCTTTCTTTCTGTTTTTCTGTCCGTCTTATTTTCTTTCTGTCTGTCTCCTTCCTCCTCTCCTCATCCTCTTAACCTTTATTTCTTTTTTGTTATCCGTCCTCTCACACCTTTCTCATCCGTTTCTTTTACTTGTTCTCCTTTTCCTTCCTTCCTTCCTTCCTTCCTTTACGCTTTCTTTCCTTCTTTCGTCTCCCTCACGTTTCTTCTCCCCGACCTCTATAATGAATGAACCTCCCCCCCCCCCCCCCCCTGTCAGTGAGGCTGACTCTCCGTTTATTCCTCCCCAGCGCGATCGGAGCTAACCCCCTGTACTGTGACTGCCGTCTGCTCTGGCTGTCAGACTGGGTGAAGAGCGGCTACAAGGAGCCCGGCATCGCCCGCTGTGCCGGGCCGCGCGGTATGGAGGGCAAGCTGCTGCTCAGCACCCCCGCCGACAGCTTCCAGTGTCAGGGTAAGCTGTCAGGAACCCCCCCGACTTTAAAACCACACATGTGCAAAACTGTACATGAACGAGAAGCTCAGCAGCTGTTGCTCGGTCAGTGAAAACGTCTGTAATTGGTTATTGAAGTGCTTTCCACAATGAAAGTGACCCGACATCTCAAACGCAGTCACGTGACGCTGTGTGGTCCTTCAGTGATGAACGCAGGTTAACCGGCTGCTTTGTTCCCGTGTGCTTCTGTCTTTGTGAGCTGATCTAAGAGAATAAACGCCCACACGCTGTCGCTTCCTCCTTTATTATGTTTAATTAAAAAAAAGGAGCTTTTGAGTCTGCGTGACCTCCATCAGGAGCTGGCTGCTTTCACTCCCACACCCCCGTCGCAGCTGAAGACGCTGCAGACGCTGCAGCGTGCTCACCGTCTTCAGCTGCGACGGCCTCGAGGAACGATTTCACACGTTCTCTGTGAATACTGTCGCCGTGTGAGTTGAACTCTTAACTTTTATATGTTTTGTTTAAGATGCACAAGAACACACGAGCGAGGTCAGAGAGCCGCTGAAGCTGAACAAAGATCACGTTTCCATTCATGTCGATGCAGGTGAACTCATAAAGGAACCGTGTTTAGCTGCTTGATTGAGTTTGCAGGAAATAAAAGATGACGTTCCGTTACCTTCAGCTAGAGCCGGTCTTTTATTTCTCACTCGTCTGTTCATTCTTTCTCATATTTATTTATTGATGAATTGCTTTTCATGTTTTCATTGCTTGCCTGTGTTAGACCCTGGGTACTTCTGGCCCGATACGGGGCTAATTACTGACTCAGCTCTCTATTAAAAGATTCTCGAGCTGGTGTTCTGGCGAGGGAACTCGCCTGGCTCCGCTAACTGCCGTTACTCCCGACGTCTACCCTGCTTCCTCCGGTCTGAGCGCGCTCGGCCGAGAGACCAGTCCTGGCCCCGGGCGCTCCCACCAGTCGCGTCGGTTATGGCAGCTTCCCTCTTATGGATCCGCGCTCTTGGTAAATGCCAGGTTAGGTTTTAACGGCTAGGATTAATTCTTGCTAAAACCGTAAGGGATTGTTAAGTGGATTCGGTCTCTAGGATAACCTTTCAGAACTCAGTTGTTAGACATACAATAGCTTTAACTTTTTACTGTCACGAGGAACTCTTTACTACCTCAGCAAATTAATGCACTTGAGAATTTCACTTTAAATGCAGATTAGATATTTATTGCAGGTTATATTTAGTTAGTTTTGCAAGGGTTACAGCTACAGCTCACATAAAATGTCACTACACATGATTAGTCAATTTAATTATCTTCTTCGATTATACTCATTAGTTTTAGTCGCCGAGACGGCTCGGTTGGAGCTGGATGTCCGATGGTGCGATGAAAAAGGTTCTTTTGGAGTTGTTAGGAGCGAAGGTCAGGCCTGACCCTCGATCCTCCCGCTCCGCAACGGAGCCTGTCCAGCTGTTCTCAAAACTCAGTACAAAGTCTTTCTCCGGCAGCTGCGGCTTCTCCGTTTGTCCAGATGTTAAGAGGCGAGCGGTGGGGAGAGTTTTAGAAACTTCGTCTTTGAATCTCAATGTCCACGAACAGAGGTCTCTTTTCCGTGAACAGAGACGAAGCCCTCAATACATCAGCTGCAGGCTTCAGTATCTTCTTCCGATGCGCTTGGACGGCATCCGCGATGAAATCCCAGCTTTGCTCTTTGCAAGCATGTCCTTATATTCCTCATATGGGCTGTGATCAGCCCCCACCTGTTTGGTCCATTACTCATCCCCCCTCCCTCTGGAAAGGGCGTTAAGCCGAACATTGCCGGTATGACTCAACTATTGCATCAGTTTCCAGAACTTTCCACTTGACTACACCCAACATCTGGTCTTGATTACAGCAATGTCATTCTTGCCCAATACATTTCATTTCAGCTCCAACCTCACACAGAACACACAGAAACATTCATTACATTTGTTTAAATCACTTCTATGCAGTTAAACATTTGTTACACAATTGATTAGAACATTTCGTTATATTATTCATTCATGTTATCTGTTTGATTATACTTCAACTTTGAATATATGCTTTGTGCTCATAGCCTGACTCTCTCTCCCTTGAATGTGTCGACATGTTACCGAGGCAGCGCTGAGAGGTCAACTCTTCTTGACACCCCCTTCTTGAGGTCTCAAGCTGCCGCATTGTGCCCCAAGTAATCCTCTAGGAACTCATCGTCGTCCTCGGCGGTGATGATGAGAACGTCGTCTTCCGGCTCGGATTCGTGTTGCCAGCTGTCGAGCACCACCAGGCCTTCCATACCTGGTGGCTGGAGATCCAGGAGGGCGTTGTCATCTTCCTCGTCATCTATGGCATCCTTCATCTGCTCGTCCAGGCTCAGGACCAGGGCCAACACATTCTGGTTCAGAATGCTGTCTGGGGAGAGGGAGGCCGGAGTAGGGACGGGGCTGGTTGCTGCTTTGTCCTCATCCTCGCCTGGAACTATCAATCCTTCAGGGATTACCTCCACCAGCTCTCCGCAGTCCTCGTCGTATCCCCACATCCCCATTAGATTTGGTACTACTCCTGCGAGCATCGTCTGGCTACCCACGTCTCGGTGTTCCACACCCGTGATGCTTGCTGTGTCGTCGTCTTCTTCTGGAGTTGGTACTGGATACTGCAGGGCGGGCAGGCGTGGTCCAATGACGACGAAGCGGCCGTCGGTGAGGTGGGTGCTGGACACCCGGATGCCATCAGGATACGCCCATATTTTTGTGTATACTGGGCAGTATACACCATCAGCATAGAGCAGGACCTCCGGTGGGGTTCTTCCAGCGGAAGTCCACACTGGTTTTGCTTTAGCCTCTAATTCCATACAGTCGACCACATTCATCGCAGGCATATAAGGGGTACTTCCTTTGCAGAAGAGGCCGCTGGCTGCTCCTACCGGGAATTGCCCCAGGTAGCATTGGGTGCACCATAGGGCTTGGTTTACCTCCCACAGGTGCAACATTAGCTCCGGAGGAATCCCACAGCGGACACAGCAGACCTCCTCCTGAATGTTGTTGAACACAAAGACTTCATTAATCATTACATTTTTCAGCGCATTTTTACAAGCCAAGCTTTAGCAAGCAGGGGGTGGTCTTATTTTCATTCTTTTTTAAGGCCCCCTCTCATTATTGGAGCGCTTTGCAGAGCGCCGTTGAGCCAGAGAATGCAGCCATGGAGATGCCAACACCATTGGAGGAGGTGTTAGGCCTGGGCTTGTAGGCCTAACCCTTCTTGGAAACAAAGGCTCATACAGCATGAGCCAGGCTGCTATCCCGATTGAAGATTCAGAACCCAACCAGTAGATGGCGACAGTTATGCCCCAACCTATGCCCCAAAGAGCAATGGCGCCGATCTTGTGGAGCCAACGCCCTCTTCCTCTTTCTTTCATAGCCATGGTCATGACCACGAGATACGTCAGGGCTGTAACCGCCAGAAAGGCCTCGACGATTGCCGAGACCATCTTCAGGGGGTTGTAGAAAACTGCAGCGACGTCGATTACCAGCCAAATGATCACCATTCCACCCTTTACTAGACCGCAGCGAGTAGAGTCGATGTGGATTCTCCCCAGGAGGTATGTAGCGAACCATGTCAGGGTAAGCCACAGTGATCCTCGATAGATGTTTTCAATCGCTGTTTTCAGACACCCTACAACCAGGGCCAGTATTCTTAGCGGCTGATTCATGGACCATTCGCCCATGCAACAGTAGAAGAACCATATGATCTCAAGGACCCAAAAGTCCAGGTCGGTTAAGCGAATAAATGGCCTGCATCTGCGTGCTGTGTCGGAGGAGTTCTGTAATGCTTCAGTTATACTCATTCCGAAGGTGGTCATGCCTGGAGTCACAATAGTTGTGGTGTTGGTCATACTCACTCCGAAGGTGGTCATGCCTGGGTGAGAAGTGGTGTTCATGCCGGGAGGTGCAAGGGTTGTGGTGTTGGTCATGTTGGTCATCTTGGCTTTCTTAGGTTTATTCGTTCTTTTTTCAGTATGAGGCTCTTGGTTCAGGTTCCGGGTCTGCAATGGCTATGGCGCTCCAGTTGTTCACCCTTTATAGGTGGGTGGACTCCTCCTTCCTTCGTGGGAGGAGTCCCTTCTTCACTTCTCCTTTTTCCTTCAACTTCCCCTTAAAGCACGAGGCAACAGTGGCTGCTACCCCGCCCTTAATGGCGGCACAGATTATCAGGCCCAAGATCACAATTCCAACTATCATCAACAAATAAGGCCAAAGCCAGGAGAACAAACTCCCCATCCATCCCTTTATGACCGAGAATCCTTCTCCAATCTTCCCTGCCACTTCTTCCACTACGATGGTTGCGGTTCCGGCTATGGAGGCGCCCGTTAGTTCGATCCAACTGCACTCGTGCTCTCGTCGGCCGCTCCCGCAACTCAGCCAGTGTTCTTCTGGCTCGTAGCATGTTCCGTTCCCGTAGAGGCGGTTAGCTCCTACCCATTCGAATCCTTTGTCTTCTTTACCCTCGCAGAGGCTTTTCCTGAAGGCGTGGCCCTCAGCTAAAAAGACTGTAGGGTCGGTTACTGGGGGAATGATTTGGCCGTTCACGTTCACTCTGTCTTTCATGCGATGGCCCAGGATTAAGTTGGTACAGCTGCTGGTCAGGGGCCCTGACCGTCTCCATTTCTTGTCTTTATCCTTCACCCAGGTTACTTCTTGCACGTGGGTTTCATATTCTGCTCCATAGTGGGTCTGGCAATGGTCTTCCCATCCTGGCACAGTCTCACAATGTCCCCCGGCCAGGCTGATGTTGCAGGTCGTGTTTCCTCGATTGCATTCCATCTTCCAGGGCCGCGGGCCCACATATGGTTCTGGTCGGCTCCAAACCCCAGGCCAGATGTCTCTTTCTTTCGAGTACACTGTGGCCAGGTACTGATACTTCACCCAGTAGTTGTTGGTTTGAGTTAGACATGGCACCACCCATTCTAACACTTCATCCTTCTGTAGGCCCCACCAGGTTGAACCGTCGTCCCGGGTGTGGGCCTCTTTCCATGCCTGCAGGGTTCCTTTGATCGTCTTGTTCGTCTTCAGGCCTGTGCAGTCATATAGCCACGTTCCCCAAGCCCGATACCACTCTTGCCAGAGTGTGCATCTCGGGGAGGCGCCGTCGGCTAGATACTCTGTTCCGTTCAGAGCGATGAACATTTTGTTGGTCACACAAGTGTCAATCTTTTGGAAATCCCCTCTTGGGGCTGTCATCAAATCCTCGGGTTTCGGCAGCTTTTGTACATACATGTCGGTCGTCCTTGGTCCCAAAAGGCCGTAGCTGGCTCTGGAGTATCCCTCCGTGAAGGCTCCTTTGAAATGCTTCAGCTCGGTTATCCATATCCACGGCAGGGTGTTGTTGAGCCAGGCCTCGTGCCGGGCATTAGGTTCGGGTAGATATATGAACTTATGAGCCTGATACTGTGGTTTGTTTACCGGAGTTATTACGAAGTAATTCTGACCTTCGCAATAAAAGAACACATTCCAGAAGCACTTGTCTAGGAGAGGGAGCTTGCTGGTTTTACAGTGCTTCGTCCATTTCCTGCTCCGATTTCTCCGAAGACTGTCACTTGACTTGAATACCGGCGGCGGCTGCGGCTGCTCTTCCTTGTCCTCTGAAGCCGTAGGTGTTACTTCCTCTTCTTCTTCTTCCCTCTGCTGCGTGACATTCACGGCTCGGCTGGTGAGGTTGTTCCGCTGGCAGTCGGTGGAGTTTCCTAGTGTGGTGTTACCTGTGGCACTTAGTGGTCTCACTTTAGCTTTAAACCGTCGTGGTTTTCGCCGCGGTTGTGTGGCCTCACAGGTGAGATTGTAGTGTCCCCAGAACATTCCGTCTGCCGGTAAAATCATCAAACACGTATCATTGCGGTGGCTCGCTGCATAGGTTACCTCGGGTTTCCAGTATCCCTCGTTCCCTTGCTCTGACCATGAGACACATGCCCATGAACAGTACCAGCCTGGGACACCGTTTTCGGGGTAGATCCAATTACACTGTGCCCGTTTTTCTTCTTGTGCTTTCTTCATCATTACCGTAATCTTCATCTCCGCTCCCAGCGTAGATACTTCATCTATCCTCCATGTCGAATTCTCTATTATCTTCTGGAATTCGCCTGCCCAGTCTGTTTCTTCACCCGTGTCGTTGATTTTCGAATCGTTGATTTTCTGTTCCCAGATAGTCATCCACGCGATGATAGTAGCTGTCAGGTTCGGAGCCATCCCACCCCCTTCTTGGACTTGACGGGTTGCATTAGAGCCAACCTCAAGGTCCAACCAGGGCGAGGCGCGCTTCTGTCCAGCGAGTTGAGAGAGAACGATCGTTCCAGAGTCGACCGTCCAGCATGTCTGGTCGAACTTCTTTGTGGTAGTGTAGGACACCCTCACATGAGTGAGGGCCCATGGGATACTACCATAGTAGTACAGTATAGCCAGGACAAGGCATAGTCCTGTTAATACTGCTACTACTTTAGCCATTAAGCAAAGCCATAGTCGTTTTCCATTCCGAGGTCGTTCACTTGATTGGTCCAGTCGCTTGCCGGGGCGTCTTAAGGAGACGGGGGTAAAGGTTGAGGATCGCCTAAATTCATGAACTCTCCCATGAAGTAGTGGGAGATCCATGGTTTCGGATACTGCAGTGCTCTGGTCGGTAGCACCTCTGGAAGAGGAGCTAGGCATCCGGAGCTGAGGCGCGGGGGAGAGTCAGGATCGCACTGACTAATCCTGCCCTTCAGGAGCTGGTGATATAGCACCGATGGGTATCTGCCAATGGCTAAGTCCAGCCCCCGCCACACCCACTGGTAGTAGGTGACGATTAAGGAGGGGGAGCAGGGGGGGGGTGCAAAGCAACCCTCGTTCACAGCATTATTTTGCCGCAGCCATGCGTAGATCTGTCTGTCCACTGGGTCGATAAGGATCCGGACTTTGGCAAGAGATGCGTATAACGGCTGACCGTCGTCCGTCTGGAGCTCCGTTACTTTAGCCCATGCTGCCAAGGGTTCGTGAAGGTTAAGCCGGCCAAACCCCGTAGTCCGTAATCTGGAAGGAGGCAATTCCCTCATGGTCAGGCATGGGTCCGGGTTCGGTGGGCCAAGGCCTGGCAGGCGGTAATGAACCATACGCAACTCTATGTCTTGGTTCTCAATTACACAGCGCGCGCTGTTTTTCACGTGGAGCGCTATGAGACGCCGCATGACCGGGCTGGTGGTCCAGATCACATTTTCACCCAGCGAAAGATCAACATAGTCGTTTTGCAAATAATCAGCATAGTTAGGACCCCAGCGCAACTTCAATCGCAGACCCATAACTGAGATGAAAACGGTATTCAGGATCCAGGGGGATTGGTCAGGACAAGGGAGGACTGGCTGCAGCAGCCACGGATGGGTCCGATTGACTCGGTCATATTGGAGTTGCCATCCTGTGCGAAAAGCAGTCAGCAATTCCGCCTTCCCGGGTATTGACAGGTCAATCGAGCGCCTATATTCGCCATTGCTGCAGAAATAGGCACCGGATCCACAGAGGCCTTTTCGGTAGGCAAAATCGCGTTGGGGTCTGTCCAAAAAGACATTTTCATTTGGCAATTGCAGATATGGCCTTCTTTGTGCGAGGAGGGACTGAGAGACTATTGATAGGTCCCTGCAATCTTTGTTTGGTGGGTTTGGCAGCGACATGTTGACAATCAAGTTCCGTGTTTTCTAGCAGCTATACTTTTTCTAAGAGCTGTTACTGCGAGGCTTTCCACCCCGCTGCAGTTTGCGAAATGACTTCCGTGCCCAAGCGGTCAAACCTTTTGCGTCTGCGCGTGGGTTTGGAGGAGGCTCCGCCTCATCCGCTCTGGTCAGCTCCACCCCGACGGAGTACACACCGTCGAATGGAACCATCACGGTTTTCAGCGTCACCATGACGCGCATTGTGCGGGTCTCCCATGTAGGCGTTGGCGCTCTGGACGCCCAGGAGCCCGGTATTTGCATAGCACCGTTTCTGCGCCATCCCTCTGGGGTGACCGTGAAAATCTTACTCTTTTCCTTGGTCCTGGCACCGGTGTGGTGGAAGGCGTCCAGATCTGTGGTGGAATACTGGAGATTCGTGCCGCGAGCACCAGCTTCTGTTGGTACCGGGGCAAGCTCACGTATTGGCACATCAGGATCACAAAACACCTCCTCAATTAACTCGCGCCAGGTTGTCAATTCCCAGGGCCCCAGCCACCCCTCTCGTGTTGCCATCTCCAAGCGGCAATCGGGTAGGTTGGCTGCGGTGGCTGTGTACCCTGGGTCATCAGGGCTGCGAAAGACCCTGAAGGCCGCTGGGATCTGTACGGAAGACAGGGGCGGGTTGATAACTTCGGCCTGGCCTGGGCTGTATGGCCAGTTCCTTTGCACTGACTCCCACCAGGATCTCATGGGGACTTCACCACGGTTTCCACTTGCTTCTTGTGGGTCGCCGTCGAGTAGGCCCATAGATGGTGCCGAAGGTCCCCCAGTCGCTGCTTGTGATAGATCAACAGGAGCGGCAGCACCCTCACCTTCCCACGAGGCGGGTGCCAGGGTTTGTATTGGCTGAAGAAACTTTCTCACCTGCCATCCGTCGGCTGCTCCAGCTTGCACCAGCAGTCCATTCAGCTGGAGTACGGAGCAAGACGCACAGAGGAGCAGCCTGTGTCCATCCCATTGGCAGACACAGTCCTTAAGGTTCAGCTTTGTCCCCCGCAGATCCCACTGGATGACGAAGTGCATCCTTGGTAAAAGCGCTATACGACAAAAACCGCACACATATGCATCCAAAACCTTCACTGGTTTGTGGGTCATACGGTCAAATTCCTTTCGTCGTCCAGAGACCCGGTGTGGTTTCTTGTTTCCGGGTCCCTGCCATGTGAGGTTAAGGGTGGTCGGCAGCAGGCAGACCACACAATCATTCTTGATTTCCTTCCATGTTAAGACTTCATTCTCTTCTGAGAGAAAGCCCTTTTTTGCATACTCCAACTTCTTCATGGCTCTTCCTGCCCAGAGCCCCGTAGTACTCCTTCTCATGTTAACCACCCCTTTGACATTGGCCACTCTGACAAAGGGTGGTAAAGCTTGTATGTGGGTGGCCATTTTTGAGTTCCTGGTTTTCTCCTAGTACGGAACTGGCTTCAGCTGCCCTACTCCTTGGATTCCTTTCTTCTTGAGTTGAACAGTATTACTGTCCAATATCTTGACAACTATGTCTGATTTATCGTACTTGGCTTTGACTGCAGAGTTAGAAGCACCGACCTGAGCCTTGATCCAGACGCGCTGTCCTACTTGAAGTGGCACTTTTTGCTCAAGCTTGGGCTCTTTATCTTCGGAGCCCCGCCCCACTTCCTGTGATGTGAAGGGGCGGCGCATCAGCTCCTCCGCAGGGGAGGGCCTGTCACTTCGGTAGCGGTCGTTCAGGGTTTTGGCGATTTCCAGGGTCTTAGTGCTCCATTCTCTCGAGTTGGCATTTTTCCCAATCCAACTTTTCACCAAGCCAATGGTCCTTTCCACCACCCCGTTAGCCTGGGGGGTGTATGGGGGAGAGTAGATCCTCATTACCCCATGCTGTTGGCACCACTGGTCCACTTTAGCGTTGCGAAAATGCGTTCCGTTGTCAGTCCTGAGCTCTTTAGGCAACCCTAAGTAGCCACAGACTTGGTCCAGCATGCTAACAACACTGTTGCCATTAGCTTTTCTTACGGCTTTTGTGGTTACATACCCTGACATGGAGTCCACAAGCACCAACAGGTACTTTTCTCCACATTTACCCGGTACCCCTAAGGGTCCTGCCACATCCATGCAGATAGAACCCCAGGGTACGGTACTTTTAATGGTGAGTCCTCCCACTCTTTGTCCTCTCCTTCCTGCGTTGTATCGACCACACAACTCACAGTCTTGAAGGATTCTGCGGACCTCTTTTTCAGGAATCCAGAGTCGCTGCTTTTCCAGTTCCCTTCGCGTTGGAACGGTGCCTGCATGTCCAAGTGCTCCATGCACTGCTTGCACCACCTCCTTCACGTTCTCTTCTGGGACTACCCGTCCTTTGGGCAAATCTTCCCACTTCTCGATCCCAACAAAGACAATTTGTCTCATCTGGACGAAACGATCCACTTCTTCGTTTCCTTGCCAATGAGTTCCTGCTCGCGTGTGGGCCCTCTGGTGCACCACTTCGAGCTCCATTGTTAGCCGCAATTCGGCTATTTTTCTCCATAGGTTTTCGTGAGCTACTTTCTTGTTTTTAGCACTCTCAAAACCATTTTCTTCCCATATGGACAGGTCTTCGTTAAGGGCCTGAGCACAGTAATAACTATCAGTTATGACTCTAGCTCTTTTCACCTTTCTTCGCTCCAACTCGAGCAAACCTTCCAATATTGCTGTCACTTCCCCGGTCTGAGCACTGCCGGGGATTTGGCCTCGTTGTCTGAAGCGCTCCTTCTCATTGTGCTTGAGAATGAAGCCCCAGTAGGCTTTGTCGTCTTGTCCTTTTCGCGAGCCGTCGGTGTATAGAGTCCACTCTATCGGTTCGGCTGGCTTCTCGGCCTGAGTCGCCTTTTTCTTACTCACGGGTTGTGCAGGGCCGATTTCGAGGTCTGGGTCCAGCAGGATGTCTTCCCAACGTCCCCATCTCGCGTTCGTCGCCTTTGTGCTCTCTACCGTGGCTTTTCTTAGGAATCGATGGACCTGGCTTTGCGTGAGGACCCTGATGCCCTGCCCTTGAGCAAGGTCTTTCAGGGTGCTCCAATACCTTGCCAGAACTGCCAACTCCTTCTCTTCTGCTGGATATTTCTTTTCCACGGAGGACAGGGTGTAGCTCCACAAAGTGACTATTCCCCCGCCCTCATTGCACACTTTTACCACTGCGTCGTCGTCGTTGCAACTGACCTCTGCCACCAGCTTGGTTGTAAGGCTTCGTGGCTCCAGCCGCAAAGCGTCTTTAATGGCTGTCTGGAGGTTTTCCAAATTGTTTTGATCCGTTGCGGTCCATTCCCACTTCTTGTGGGCATCTTCTGGTTTTTCTTTGCGTAGTTTTACATACAGTGGTTTTGCATGCTTCTGGTAGCTAGGGACATGGTCCCTAACATAGTTGCAGAGTCCCAGTACTCTCTGTAGTTCGTTCAGCGAGGTTGGTGGGTCGATCTGCTCCACTTTATCCCGGAATCCGTCCGAGAGTCCCAGGTCGTTGGAGACCTGGAATCCCAGGTAGTTCACTTGGAATCGTCCAAATTGGCATTTTTTCAGATTCAATTTCAAGCCTGCTGCTGTTAGTCGTTCTACGACTTGTCTCAATTTTTGCAGATGTTCTTCTTCGGTGTCATCCGCAATGAATACATCATCGATGTAGATTGTTGTCTCTAGGCCGTCAAGTATATCCATTACGGCCGACTGGAAAACATTCGGAGAGTTTTTGTAGCCTTGCGGTAGCCGTTCCCAGACGTACGCTTTACCTTTGTGGGTGAACGCTGTCTTGCTTTGGGAGGCTTTGGCTAGCCTCAACGAGAAAAATCCGTTTGCCAGATCTATGCAGGATTTGTACCTTTTCAGTCTTAGTGTCTTCAGCGTCCCTTGTGGGTTGATCAGGCTGGCGCGGTTGGCGACAGTCCTGCGGTTGAGGGCCTTAAAGTTGATAACAGGTCTCCATCCTCCTCCCGATGACTCAGGCTTCTTGACTGCCTGTATTGGGCTGTTTGTGATGGGATTTGGCTCCTCGCGCACCACTCCTAGTTCGCTGAGCTCCGTGACTATCAGGTCCATTTCTGCAACGGCCCCTGGATTCAGGGGGTATTGGCGAACAGGCGGGTGTACACCCCCTTCTATGGTGTGGGTGTACTTCGCACCCATGTCTCCACAGTCATTTTTGAACCTAGCCACTCCGGCTTTGGAAAGTATGTCTTCTAGCGTTTCTTTTCCCTCCGGAGAAAGGTCGCTGTCTTCGATTTGTTGCTTGGTCACCTCTGGAATGTTCACTGGTTTGTACCACTCTGGTGATAACGATCCCATCTGGATTAGTTTTGCCCCGAGGACTCTGAGTCGCTGTTGTATTGGGGTTCGATTTCCTGGGCTGCTATGCAGCTCTTTTAAGTCTGTTATTGTCATTAAATTGTAGGGTCCTAGAGCCCATACAACTCCTTTCCAGACGCCAAACGGAATCTTTTTGATGGTTCCGTCGGCTAGTTGAACAGTCAGGTGTCCTTTTGTTTCAAGGCATTTGCGGGTCATCGACACTTCTGCACCAGTATCTACCTGATAGGGGATTCCATCCACGTCGGTGTATATGTCGTCCCCCACCCAGTAGGCATGATCCACTGTGACCCGCGCCCGCTTAGCCATTACTTTCTCTGCCCTTCGCTCCCAGCTTCCAAGCGGGAGGCACGAAGGGCCTGTTTCTGTTCTGTCGTCAGCTTGTTGTAATCCTCGGAAGAGAGAAAACCGCTCTTGTTGGCTGGTGGGGGCCGTGGCCCCTCCTGTTGTTCATCCGGCTGGGCCCTGTGGTAAACGCCCTGCCTCTGGAAGCCTTCTTGCCTTGGAGCTCCCTGCTCCCTCTGGTTGCCTTGCGGACCCCGCTGAGGTCCTTGCTCTCGCGGGTAGCCTTGGTAGCCTTGCGAACCCCTCCGGAATCCTGGCTCACGCTCGTAGTTTTGTGGACTCCTCTGGAATCCTCCCGACTGCCTTCTCTGTGTCTGTGAAGGACCGGGTCCCTCGGCGGGCCTCGCGTTGTCATACGAGGGCCTGGGAGCCGGCGGCTTCGGCTGGTTTCCTTTTTCTCTTTTCTCTTCCAAGTGTTTTTTCTTCAAATCCCATTTTCTTACTGTTTCTTGGATTTGTTCGGTGGTACTTTTGCTGATGTTTAGGGTCACAAAATCGATGTCATTCATTAGGCCCTTGGTCAGCTTCCTAAGGACTTGCACACTTCTTTCCGGCGGAATCGCCTGTCGCAAGGCGTACCATGCCTGGGTGAGAGTTTGCCCTTTGTCTAAGCTTTTTCTTGCCTTGTCGATGTGTGACTCCTCGTCTTCGCAGTCTTCCAACACTAATCTTCGGTAGTGCTGTTCCGCGGTTTCTTCGGGACCCATCGGTTGGTCCGTCACATGAGCTAGCCACAATCTTTTCGCCTCATCGTTTGTGGAGCTAGCTTTTACCATAAGCCATTTCTGTGTCAGATATTCTTGCACCGATTCTTTTGGGTCTCGGTTTGTCACCATCGCCTTGATCTTTTTGAACTCACCAAAGCTCTGGGTGGAAGCCCGCATCTTTGTTATGCAGTCATTTTCTTCAGCGGTGGTGGGGCAGCTGCTTCGTGCAAGGCCCTGCCCTTGAGGTGGCTGTTCGTCCTCGGTGTCCGAGATGTCTTGCCTCCGCTCTTTGTCTTCCTCTGCTGCCAGCTTGTAGGCTGCTTTCTTCAGGCGTCGCAACATGACGTCGTACACGATTGTCACAAAGCCTGTGCGAAAGTTACCCGTCAGCTCCGTGGCTGTTGCGAGGGAGCCGTAGGTCGGGGTCATTAGAAAATTCGCCCATTCTCTTTTTGTCGCGTAGACCATTGTTCCTTTCATTCCTTCGAGGTCGTGCAGCCATATTTCTGGAACATCATAACTGGTTTGACCGACCTCTGGAGCATAGGCTTTTCTTCCGTCTTTGGTGGTCATGGGCCCGTAACGATCGTCTCGGGGGAATTTCAGCGAAGCCGTGCACACTGAAACTAGGGGCAGCGCGTTCTTTTTGCCTTTTCTGCTTCCTATTCTCAGGTCGGTCATTCCTCCTGGAGCCTCGTATTCGATGGAGGTCAGGCTTGGCGCTGTTTCTTCTTCATCTGAACTCACATCTGCGGCTTCTTCCTGCGCCTCTCGTTCTGGTTCTGCGGACGGCGAGGCCGGCTGAACTGGTTCTGGCGTTCTCTTTGGAGTCCTGGGACTTTCCCTGCTCCCGCCGGGACTTTGGAACCTTATCATGGGCTCTTCTCCTCCTCCGGAGTAGCGCATTGTCTGCAGGCCAACGGACTCTGCTGGGCTGGTGCTCCTCCGTGGTGGTCTGGTTGGCTCGGGTGTTTCCTCTTCTGTCTGCACCGCTACTGTCCGGGGAGAGGGGATTGGAGTTCTTCTTTCCTTTTGTGGTTTTTCCTGGCTTGAGCTGACCTGTGGACGTCGCTCCTCCCGTCCTGAGGGACCGGGTGTTGATTCCTGGTAGCTCTTCCGCTCGGTCCTGGTTTCTCTCTTCAATCTTGCTGATTGCGGGAGCCGTGGCAGAACTGCTTTCGCAACTGGGGCGTTCTCGTCCTCGTATTCCGGCGGTCCTGCCCTCCAGTTGTTTGGCCCCTCCGTTTTGAAGAGGGGTCTCAGTATTCTCTCTTTTCTCTCTTGGTATTGGGCCACCGAGGTGACTATCACCAACTCGCGGATTTTGTTCCACCCGTGAGGAGCGTTCATCAGGAGGTGCAGAATCCTCATTGCCGCTTCTTCTGCTACCTCCCATGGTAGGTTGCCGGACCTGGCGCCGTCGTTACATATAACGACTCTTTTGAAGGACAATTCACTTGCTCGGGTGACACCTTTTTCTAATGCCTCCTCTATGCTGTCCCGATAGGCGTCTTGATCTTCGCCATCCTCATATCCTTCGATCGGTACGTGTAGCACCGCATAATGTCTCGATTCTCCGCCGCTCGTAACCACCACCTCCTCCTGTCTTTGTCTGCATCCCGGGAGGCGCACCTCAAGTTCTTCTTTGTAGAGGCTGCCTGCCTCTCTTACCAGATTCTTTCTGAACCGGGAGATATGAGGCTTTAGATGTGAGTTGGTTAAGACAACCAGTCCATGGCTGTCTATGTCCCAAGGCTCTCCGAAGTGGTTATATGCGGTTAACCCTGTCTGGTTCGCATATTTCTTGGTCCCCTCGGGCATCTTTTTCAACTTTTGAAGATGCTCTTCTGGGTTCGGGGAGTGAACGTGTCTTGTCTTACCCTGAGCTTTTTTGTGCCTTCCCGGTACTGGGCCGTTGTAGTCCTGCAGGACCTTTTTTACTGCAGCGGCAGCGGGAGTCCCGGATCCCATGGAGGGCGGGAGCAGTTGGTACTCGGCGCTCCTATCCAGCGTTGAGTCGTCCCTCGGTTCGTCCTCCTCTGAGATCTCCCCGTTGCTGCCGCTATCCTGTTTGTCCCCACTGTCGGACCCCGAGGACCCCCCTGACTGGGAGTGCACGGAGACCTCGGTCTCGTTGGTGCTGAGCTGATCTTCGCCGGGAACCGCGTTGTAACTTGGTTGTTCGGCTATCCATGCCGCTATGGCTTCTCGCTCTTTTTCACTTTCTTTGTAGCGGTTGGTGGCTTTTACATTCTTCTGTATAGTTATTGCCCCCGCTTCTATTTCTGCGGCCAGCATCTTCACGACTGGGTCGTACTCTTTTGACGGGCTGATTACGGTGGTTATTTTTCCTTTAATGACTTTCATTACCTCCAGCCACCAACGTAGCCATTCTGCTACCTTCAGTTTGCTTTTCGGGGGTCCTTCACACCCTACTACTGCTGCCACCAGTCCTGACTCAAGGGCAAGGGGAGCAAGATAACCCCCCTTCTTTTCGCATCCAGCTTTTACTTTTTCTCCCACCTTCGCCTTATCTGCTTCTTCATGCAGCACGATCAGGTGTTGTTGAACAGATTTGTCCCAGGTGTCCCATCCTTTGCCATTCAGGATGATCTGATGTTGGACGTTGACTCTGTGTTGTGGCCCCGGTCTCGGTTCCGGTGTCGGTTCTGGCGATGCCGCTCCTTGTAGTCCAGCGTCGCTCTTCTGCTGGTCCGGGCTGTCATCTGTTGCCTGGTCCAGGGGCGATGTCACTGGCTCGTTCTGCTGAGGCGTCGCCGTCTGCGGGCTGCCTCCGTCGCCGTCGGATCCTCTCTGCTGTCCGGTGGCGCTTCCTCCATCAGGGCCGTTGGCTCGTACCGCTGGGTCGCCTCCGCCGCTATCGGATCCTCCGGGCGATTCTTCCATCTTGGACTTTGTCTTTGTCTTTGTTGTCTCGAGTCGCCTTCCTCCCAAAGCCTCTCGTCGCGCGTTGAGGAAGGGATGGGATCAGGCTCTGGTCCCTCTACAGGTCGGGCGAGTCTGGTCGATGCTCCCCGTCGCCTGCGGATTCTCCTGTGTTGGCCTGTAAATACCACACACAGCTTCGATTCGTGGATGTCTTCGCAATCGGACTTCTTCGAGGCTTGGGCAGCTTTGCTTTCTACCACAACGCCTCCTCTCAGGTCTTTTCGTACACGAACGACAGCCTCTCTTTGCTGCCGGGGTTCTTCTTTTGGACTCAACGTACTCCTTTTCCGTCGAGCCCCACGTTATGGGCGCCACGTGTTAGACCCTGGGTACTTCTGGCCCGATACGGGGCTAATTACTGACTCAGCTCTCTATTAAAAGATTCTCGAGCTGGTGTTCTGGCGAGGGAACTCGCCTGGCTCCGCTAACTGCCGTTACTCCCGACGTCTACCCTGCTTCCTCCGGTCTGAGCGCGCTCGGCCGAGAGACCAGTCCTGGCCCCGGGCGCTCCCACCAGTCGCGTCGGTTATGGCAGCTTCCCTCTTATGGATCCGCGCTCTTGGTAAATGCCAGGTTAGGTTTTAACGGCTAGGATTAATTCTTGCTAAAACCGTAAGGGATTGTTAAGTGGATTCGGTCTCTAGGATAACCTTTCAGAACTCAGTTGTTAGACATACAATAGCTTTAACTTTTTACTGTCACGAGGAACTCTTTACTACCTCAGCAAATTAATGCACTTGAGAATTTCACTTTAAATGCAGATTAGATATTTATTGCAGGTTATATTTAGTTAGTTTTGCAAGGGTTACAGCTACAGCTCACATAAAATGTCACTACACATGATTAGTCAATTTAATTATCTTCTTCGATTATACTCATTAGTTTTAGTCGCCGAGACGGCTCGGTTGGAGCTGGATGTCCGATGGTGCGATGAAAAAGGTTCTTTTGGAGTTGTTAGGAGCGAAGGTCAGGCCTGACCCTCGATCCTCCCGCTCCGCAACGGAGCCTGTCCAGCTGTTCTCAAAACTCAGTACAAAGTCTTTCTCCGGCAGCTGCGGCTTCTCCGTTTGTCCAGATGTTAAGAGGCGAGCGGTGGGGAGAGTTTTAGAAACTTCGTCTTTGAATCTCAATGTCCACGAACAGAGGTCTCTTTTCCGTGAACAGAGACGAAGCCCTCAATACATCAGCTGCAGGCTTCAGTATCTTCTTCCGATGCGCTTGGACGGCATCCGCGATGAAATCCCAGCTTTGCTCTTTGCAAGCATGTCCTTATATTCCTCATATGGGCTGTGATCAGCCCCCACCTGTTTGGTCCATTACTCATCCCCCCTCCCTCTGGAAAGGGCGTTAAGCCGAACATTGCCGGTATGACTCAACTATTGCATCAGTTTCCAGAACTTTCCACTTGACTACACCCAACATCTGGTCTTGATTACAGCAATGTCATTCTTGCCCAATACATTTCATTTCAGCTCCAACCTCACACAGAACACACAGAAACATTCATTACATTTGTTTAAATCACTTCTATGCAGTTAAACATTTGTTACACAATTGATTAGAACATTTCGTTATATTATTCATTCATGTTATCTGTTTGATTATACTTCAACTTTGAATATATGCTTTGTGCTCATAGCCTGACTCTCTCTCCCTTGAATGTGTCGACATGTTACCGAGGCAGCGCTGAGAGGTCAACTCTTCTTGACACCTGTGATCTTTAAGGCCGAACAGAAGTGGCAGTGTCACATGGTTGATAAGCAGCACTGAGTGAAGTGCTGACATACTGTACGGTGAAAACACAGATCGTTATGATGTTGCAGGTTGTTTCACTCAGACACCAGGTGTGATCGGATGCCTTCTATTTGTATCAAACCTGCTTCTTCTTCTGCTCATCCAGACACACTAAGAACTGATCCCTCCTCCTGTTCTGTTACAAAGTAAAAAAGAAGCCTTTTTAAGGCTTGTTGACAGTATTCATCCTAACGTCCGTGACCAAAGACATTCAGCACGAAAAACCACAAAAACCAGCTGAACGACAAAAGAACTCTGAGTCGACTGAGACCAAAAACGAGCGATTAATCGACTGAGAAGGTGCAGTTTTAATACTGACGTCTCGATAACTTGACATTGATGAAGATTAAACCGCTAACTGTCCTCTTCGTGTGTGTGTGTGTGTGTGTGTGTGTGTGTGTGTGTGTGTGTGTGTGTGTGTGTGTGTCTCGACAGGTCCGGTAGAGGCGTCTGTTCAGGCCAAATGCAGCCCATGCGTGACCTCACCCTGCAAGAACCAGGGTGTCTGTCAAGTCCACCACACAGAGCTGTACACCTGTACCTGCAAGTCCGGCTTCACGGTACGACACTGTGTGTGTGTGTGTGTGTGTTCTCTCGTGTAATCTAGTGAGTGAGTTTGTCTGTTGCTGCCAGCACCTTGTGACCTCGTAATCACGATGTTTCGCCCTGTAGACACACGACGACAATCCGCTTACAAACCCCGAGCCGAACATTTGAAACCGCTGTGTTTGCGTCCTGTCGGCGATTATCATGAGCCCACATCTGTCTCTGATAATAATCCCATCAAAATACTCAGTTGATGTTGTGTGTGTGTGATATTTCAGGGTAAACACTGTGAGACTCCAGTCGATGCTTGTGTCAGTAATCCCTGCACCAACGGAGGAATCTGCATCAGTGACGAGCAGACGAGAGGATTCAGGTGAGAGGTCTTAAAGCGTCTGTAGATTGTGATGGAAGAACAAAAACAATCCAGAAACAGCAACACAACCACCAGCAGACGTGTCCTGCCTGAGAACCCTGATCCCAAAACTCCAACAACAGAAGGAAACGCATTCAGGACGTCCCGGTTGTTGACGCTCCTTCAGCGTAATCCTTTCCCTTTAATTCATCGTCATAGTTGTGAATGCACCTCTGCTCGACTCTCTGAGTACGCACTGAAGCATCTTTCATAACATACTTGTCTTAACGTACTCTTGTCTCTTTCTTTCTTGTCCGTCTAGCTGCGCGTGTGCGTTTGGGTTCCACGGAACCTTCTGCGAGGTGAACGTGGACGACTGTCAGGACCACGGGTGTGAGAACGGCGCCACCTGTGCGGACGACGTGGGCAACTACACCTGCTTGTGTCCTCCGAACTACACAGGTGAGATACCGGCACCGGCGCTCAGGGATATTCATGAGGAAACAATAAGGATACATATTTGGTTTGTTGGAAAATAACATGTTGAGAGGAGAACATATTGTTCTGAGTGTCTCTCTCTCTCTCCGCTCGTTCTCAGGTCTGCTTTGTGAGGAAGAGGAGGGTGTGTGCTCTCCAGGTAGAAACCCCTGTCAGCATCAGTCCACCTGCATCAGCACCCCTATCGGCCCCAGGTGACGACACACACACACACACACTCACACACACTTTATCCCTGCCAGGCTCAGCAAAATTTCGGATCCCAGATGAGATTTAAAATATAGACACAAGCAGACAAGCACGTATAAAGGTGAATTTTGCTGAGGTCTGTGTTGTCTCCCCAAAATCCGACACCGTGTGTGTGTGTGTGTGTGTGTGTGTGTGTGTGTGTGTGTGTGTGCGCTCTGCAGATGTGTGTGTATTCCCGGCTGGGTGGGGCCAGACTGCAGTATAAACTACAATGAATGCGTCGATCATCGCTGTCAGAACGGAGCTCAGTGTGTCGACCATCTGGACGGCTACAGCTGCGTCTGTCCGCAGGGATACAGGTACTGGGAACACTGGGAACGCTGGGAATACTGGGAATGCTGGGAATACGGGGAATAATGGGAACACTGGGAACGCTGGCAATACTGGGAACACTGGGAACGCTGGCAATACTGGGAACGCTGGGAATACTGGGAACACTGGGAACGCTGGCAATACTGGGAACACTGGGAACGCTGGCAATACTGGGAACGCTGGGAATACGGGGAATACTGGGAACACTGGGAACGCTGACAATACTGGGAATACGGGGAACACTGGGAATACTGGGAACACTGGGAATACGGGGAATACTGGGAACACTGGGAACGCTGGCAATACTGGGAACACTGGGAACGCTGGGAATACGGGGAACACTGGGAATACTGGGAATACTGGGAACACTGGGAATGCTGGCAATACTGGGAACACTGGGAATACGGGGAATACTGGGAACACTGGGAATACTGGGAACACTGGGAATACGGGGAACACTGGGAATACTGGGAATACGGGGAACGCTGGCAATACTGGGAATACGGGGAATACTGGGAATGCTGGCAATACTGGGAACACTGGGAATACGGGGAATACTGGGAATACTGGGAACACTGGGAATATGGGGAACACTGGGAATACTGGGAACACGGGGAACACTGGGAATACGGGGAACGCTGGGAACGCTGGCAATACTGGGAATACGGGGAACACTGGGAATACGGGGAATACTGGGAATACGGGGAACGCTGGCAATACTGGGAACACTGGGAATACGGGGAATGCTGGCAATACTGGGAATACTGGGAATGCTGGTAATACTGGGAACACTGGGAATACTGGGAATACGGGGAACGCTGGCAATACTGGGAATACGGGGAATACTGGGAATGCTGGCAATACTGGGAACACTGGGAATACGGGGAATACTGGGAATACTGGGAACACTGGGAATATGGGGAACACTGGGAATACTGGGAACACGGGGAACACTGGGAATACGGGGAACGCTGGGAACGCTGGCAATACTGGGAATACGGGGAATACTGGGAATACGGGGAACGCTGGCAATACTGGGAATACGGGGAATGCTGGCAATACTGGGAATACTGGGAATGCTGGTAATACTGGGAACACTGGGAATGCTGGTAATACTGGGAACACTGGGAATACGGGGAATACTGGGAATACTGGGAATACTGGGAATGCTGGTAATACTGGGAACACTGGGAATACGGGGAATACTGGGAACACGGGGAACACTGGGAATACGGGGAACACTGGGAATGCTGGCAATACTGGGAATACGGGGAACACTGGGAATACGGGGAACACTGGGAACACTGGGAATACGGGGAATGCTGGCAATACTGGGAATACGGGGAATACTGGCAATACGGGGAATACGGGGAACACTGGGAACACTGGCAATACGGGGAATACGGGGAACACTGGGAATACTGGGAACACTGGGAATACGGGGAGCACCCAGGACACTGAAGACTGTCAGGACTCTGTAAATTAGGGAGCAACCTTTCTGTTAATATGTTAAAGGAATTCTTCCCCCACAAAGTCAACGTTTGTATTTCAATCAGACAATAAAAAGTGTCTTTGTTATCATCAAGAAAACTTCTGTTTTCCTCACACGCCTCCGCGGTGAACGAAGAATCAAAAGACGGAGAAAAAATCTTTAAAAAATTCAAGTAAACTGGGGCAACGTTCAACAACAGCCTGTCTGAAAACATCTCTTCACAAACTGTCACACAAGTGGAGCAGTATCATCCACGTCTCCTTCATCCGTCCGCTCACTATACGACATAAAACACACGTCTTCAGTAAAACATGGCGATTTAAAACACACGAGTAGCACGCCTGAACCAGCACCAGAGTGTTTATGAGGAAGTATTTAGTACGGCTTCGTGAAGATGTGTTTGTGAAGTAGTGAGCGTACGACTTGATAAAGGAGACTCAGATTATACTTCAGGAGTGAGAGAGTTTGTAACCAGCTGTTTGAATTTAAGGAAACGTGCGGTAGATTCACCTGGTGATGTACTACGAACCCTACGATCAAACTCTCGCCGACTTCTTCTTCTTCTTCTTCCTCCCAGTGGCGAGTTGTGTGAGGCGGCCCTTCCTGCCCCGTCCCTCTGCCAGCTGACTCCGTGTCAGCACGACGCCCCCTGCGTGGAGAAGGAGGGGACGGCCGGCTGCCAGTGTCTGCCCGGCTTCGAGGGTCAGAGCTGCGAGAAGCTGGTCAGCGTCAACTTCGTCGACAGGGATTCTTACGTTCAGCTCCAAGACGTCAAGAACTGGCCTCAAGCCAACATCACTCTGCAGGTGATAGAATATCAACTATCAGCAGCTCTCACACACACACACACACACACACACTCTGATTAGTGTGTCTTAATGTGTGTGTGTTTCAGGTGTCAACAGCAGAGGACAACGGCATCTTGCTCTATAACGGAGACAACGAGCCAATCGCTGTGGAGCTCCATCAGGGTCATGTCAGGGTTACATATGACCCCGGTAACCAGCCAGCCACCGCTATCTACAGGTACACACACACACACACACACACACACACACAGTGTGCTGCAGAGAAGAGGAGATTGAGAGCATGACAAATCCTCTGAGAAGAGAAAAGATGTGTTGCGTCCTCGTCGTACAGCACAGAGACGGTGAACGACGGGCAGTTTCACACCGTAGAGCTGGTGACCTTCAATCGGATGGTGAACCTGTCTGTGGACGGAGGAGAGCCGACGTCCTTGGACAGTCGGGGCCGCAGCCAGCCGGTGACGGGGGACGCGCCGCTCTACGTCGGAGGTAAGAGCGTCAGCGGCGGGACAACAGAAGTTAATCCGTCTCTAGAGCGGTTCCCCCGTGTAACCGGCTGTCTCTACAGGTATGCCCGAGGCGGCGATGGATGCCTCTCTGGGTTTCTCCTCTCGGACCCTCAACGTGTCCAGCTTCCACGGCTGCATCAGGAACCTCTACATCAACCACGAGCTGCAGGACTTCACCCGCGGACACATGAAGCCGGGCGTGGTGCCGGGCTGCCAGGCCTGCCGCAAACTCTACTGCCTGCACGGCGTCTGTCAGCCCAACGCTGCTCAGGTAGGAGACGGACAGACGGAATACAGACCCTCTTACAGCTGGTAAACAATGACGTGCATGTTTGTCCATGTAAGTAGGGCGGAGTGCAAAGGCTGTGTGAGGACATTCATATTAAAGTAATAAGATTACGTTTTCGTTTTTTATAATAATCTGTCTCTTCACATGAAGGATAAAGTGGATAAAGGACATGTTGTCTTTCACAGGGTCCCCAGTGTCACTGCCAGTCAGGTTGGACGGGACAACACTGTGACCAGCCGGTAACAGCCGGCCTGACCGGAGCGGATGCTGTCACCACGGCAACCGGTGTCGACCCATGCCACGACAGCAAGTGAGTGCGGTTTGTCTCGGCGTTTAAGTTGCGTCAATGTGACAAATATGCAACTTTTTATGTTGATTCGTCTTTCCCCCCCCCCCCAGGTGTGCGAAGGGCGCGTGCGTGGCGCTGGACGCGCAGACGTACCGCTGCGCCTGCGAGGAGGGATACCGCGGCGCGCTGTGCAACCTGCAGGGGGAGCCGGCGGGCTCGTGCCGGGGGGTCCGCTGTCTGCACGGTCGGTGTCAGCAGACGGAGGACGGAGAGCGCTGCGTCTGTGAGCAGGGATTCACCGGAGAGAGCTGCGACATCGGTGAGGGGGGGGGGTGCGGCGTATCAGGGCCTGTGTAGGTTCAACAAATCTGTTATATCTGTTATATTTAGTTATATCTCAATTATAAATAACTTGTAATCCACAGAGTCCCCGTGTCGAGGTGAGCCGGTGAGAGACTACCACCGCCTGCAGCACGGGACCGTCCTCTGCCAGACGTCCAAGCCTTTCTCCTGGGTCGAATGTCGGGGTCGGTGCCAGGCGGGAGTCGAGCCGGACGCCGCCGCCGCCGCCGCCGCTTCCTGCTGCGCTCCTCTGAGGGTCCGACGCCGGCGGCTCACCTTCCAATGCGACGACGGGACCTCGTTCACGCAGGACGTGGAGAAGCCGGTGGAATGTGGCTGCAAGGAGTGTGTGTAGTGCTGTACACGTACACACACAAACACACACACACACACACACACACACCAAGCTAAAGAGGTACACACACTGTAGGGATTCGCTCACTGATAAACGGACATTTTAATGTTGGTTTTTGTATGTTTTTCGCGCGGAGACACAGTTTTGTAACATAAGAAAGTTCTTCCCTCTCGAAACATGAAGTCAACGAAGCCGACCTCATCGTCATCTTCCTCCTCCTTCACCTGCTGCAGGAGACCCTGCGCGCTAACTACCTTAACTCCGGCTCATATTCAATCGCTCGCGTGTCGAAAAGCCTCCGTTTGCCTTCTCGTGCACGTGTTTCTGCTGCGTGGCTGGTTAAGTGCTGCTCTCCACTCCCTCACAGCTGCGACGGTGAACTCCTGAGCTTTGGAGAGGCCAAGTCCCGCCCCCTTCCGGTTTCCTCATGGGTTTTTAATCCAGTTTGAATTGTGCCATTTATTAAACATATGGTGTTTGCCAATTTACAAGATAAGTTTGCACGTCGTATGTCGTTCCAATTCGCCGTTAGACTCTTTAGCAACAGGAGGTCTTAAAAATCTACATTTGAGTAATTATTTTGCAGCCAAATTAAATATTTTACAGGATATTAAACCGTTGTTTCTTCGTAACGCGTTAAATACTCGACTTGTTTCAGGGCTCGAACTAAGACAATAAAGTAGTCCGTGAGTGTGAGGTATGAGTTTACCGATGATTACAACCTTTGCTCGCAGTAGAAATCGTTAAATTGTAAAATAAACTCAGTTCATTGAGTTTGAGTCATAATTTGAATATAAATAATAAGGTCAGCCCATCACCGTGAGCAGCCGGAAGGTCAAAGGTCACCGGGTTCACTCGGGGGCAGCAGAGGGGGTCACGACACGTCACAGAGCTGCTCACCAGAAGCCCTGTACTGGCGGGGGGGAGTGTGTGTGTGTGTGCGTGCGTTACTCTTCTATCTTTGTGAGGACCGGTGTTTGGAGACCTTGAGAATGAGATTTCTCACTTCTTCAAAGGTCTGTTTCAAGTTTAAACTTGTTTGTAAGAGTTGAGGGTCGAACTATGTTCGAGTCAAAGTTATATCAGAATCTCAACACTGGCATTGAATGACTTGTCCGATTCCTAATTTTACTTTTATTACTGATATAATACAATTTTCTCAGAGTAAAGTGTTGTCATAATGTATCAGATATTGAAAGATTTAAAATGATACAGCCTGGGATGAGCCACGTAGCTGCGATGGTTCGGGGCCAAGCAACACATGTGAATTAGGGTCCTCACAAGTATAGAAGTTCAGTGTTGTGTGTGTGTGTGTGTGTGTGTCACCGTACGACGCTTCCAACAACAGGAAGCTGTCCCCGACAATGAGCTTCATTATACGACGATGCGGCGCGTTTGTTCGGATCAAACGCTCCGTCTCCGACTCCGTCAGCAGAGCCAGTGAACGCATCGCAGGAAATGTAGCTTTTATATATGATGACATGTTATTTATATGGATGTGAAACTAAAAAATAAAAATGCGTGATATTTCGTTTTAACATGTTTTAATTGTTTTTTTAAACCTTTTTTGAGTTAAATTTTCCACAGAAGTCGACGAGTTGTGTCATGAATCAGATTGAAACTAATGTAGCTTTTATTGTTATTATGAATACATCGACACACAGTAGCAGCCTAACAGATTGTAATATATATTATAAGTTTGATTTTGTCATAGTATTTTTATATGTTGAAGAGGATGTTGTCACTGAATCGTCTGTAGACTGTAGAGAAATCTTTGTTTTCAGTTGCCAAAAAAAAAAAAAAAAAGAAGTTTCCAAACCAGCCTCGCGTCATCGATGGGACTTTTCACAAAACAAAAAAAAGTCAGATCGTGTTTCGGTTCATGTTGTCTCACCTGAAAGCAGACAACAATTAGTGCTTCATTTTCCTATTCATTGAAATAAAAGAGCTGTTTCTCCTTCATTGTTTTTTCTTTTTATTTCCTCTCCGACCTCGACACTGACTCTGGTGTTCTTGTTCTTGTTGTTGCGCTGACCTTTGACCTCATAGTGTCACGGCTGTCTAGTGCCCGGGCCGAGTCGATGGCCGGTGGCAGCTCGTGGAGCCGGGAGGGGAGGGAGGGGAAAGAGATAGTGACGATGGGAAGAGGAGAGGTGGCTGGAGGACAGGAGGCCCGTTGTGAGAAGGTAGTAGGAGACAGTAAAGATGGAGGACAAAGTGAGGAATGATGGAGGAGAGAGAAAGAGGGATGTCCCACTGGGGGGGGGGGGGGGGGGGGGCGGCACTCTGAGACTGAAGCCGTTTAATGAAACAGTGATTTATGCGTCTCCTCGTAACCATAAAACATAATATACCCCCATCGGCTTTGACATCCCTCCTCCCCCAGCACACAGAAACACACACCCTTCCCTCTCCAGTGTGAAAAAGCTGCTGCATCTCCCCACCACCACCCCACCTCCACCTCTGCAACCCCCCCCCCTTCAACCTTTTTACATCGCCACTTCTACCCCTTCCCCCTCTGCTGTCCTCTTTAAAGGAGGATAAAATCATAGCAGCAGCACCTTCCCAACCCCCCAATTTCAATAAAGCCTCCACATCTCCCCACATGAACACAAAGGACTCACACACACACACACACACACACACACACACACACACCGGCTGATTGTCAGCTGTGTGAACACAAGATGATTGATCATCCGCAGAATAACTGAGGTGTTTGTCTCCAAACTGGATACAAATACAAACTATACGTCCAAGAAAGAAAGAAAAAGCAATCAGCCAGTGTCTGCACAAAATATTGACAATTTATTCTGAGTTATTTGGTGAATTTATGTTCAGAAGAAACGTATTTGATCTCAGAGGGGAAATTGGTTCACATGTCGCAGTGATACAGTGGCTCTTCTTTGGGCACTTTGTTCTGACAAACAGAGAGAACTACAAACGTTACGTATAGAAATGACAATGCATTGCACATATTCATACTTAAACAAATGACCAAAAAGAGATGCAATACATCCACATGGAGCCCCAAAATGACCGCTAAGAGACCCGAAATCACTACAAAGATGCCTGAAAATAGATGTGAAACAATCACAGAGATGCTAAACTGCTACTAAGGGACGCACAGCTCCTAATAGTGGACTGTTTGAGACAGTTTGAGGATGTCTTGTTCCTGTGTGTCCTGTGTGGGGGGGGGGGGGGGGGCTCTCACATGTCTGTACCCGGGCCCGTTGTCTCATACTTCGTCCACTTCAACGCCCGGTTTTAATTGGTTGGCAGAGAGAAAAAGGCCTCAGGAAACTTGAAAATAGATTTTTATTTGTAGTGTAGCGTGTGGATGCCGTCTGACAGCAGCAGAGGGCAGCAGGTTTTAAACACCTGCAGAGGACGAGGACCACCTGAGGACCCCCCCACTGCTTCCTCTCCTCTCTTCCTCCTCTTCTCTCCTCCACTATTATTGATTCATCCTGCCGTCTGCTCTTAACGCTTACATTTCATTTTTTCTCTCCGTCTCTCTTTCCTCCATTGTTTTTCGTTCCCTCCTCCTCTTCCTCCTCTTCCTCCTCTCTCCTCCTCTCCACCACTGAATGAGCTCTTTTGTTCATCTCTTCTCCTTTAATCATCTCCTCACACTCCTTTGTTTATTCTCTTTTTCTTCGAGTAATATTTCATCAGTCTTTTCCCGATTGGATTTAGTTTTGTGTCGTAGGATAACTGGTTTAGCCCGAGTATTCATGCTCAACATTTGAACTTGCAGAGATGAAACTGTGCAGCAGAAGAACCGTAGATGTCTCTGAACCAGCAGTTTGCCTTTTCTTTAATCCACGGGAGGAAAAAACGCTCCAATAGAAGCCGCTTTGCAATCAAAAGGCAAAAAGCCGTTGTGTTGTATTTTTATTTGAATAAGGCGTTCCTTTTTATGTTCTTCGCGTCTTCTAAAGAGACGAACACATCGGAGACCTTGCAGTTGATCTTGGTGTGTGTTGAAGTCGACAGAAGCATGTCTTGTCTTCATGAACTCTTTATTTTTCTCTCATCCTGTCTCCTCTTCTCCTTGTATTTACCTTCCTGTCGTTTGTATTTTTCTTTTGTTTGTTTTCTGTCTTCTTTCTCTTTGTCTCTAACTGTTCTCATCCATTTTATTTATTCTCTACACTTTATTTCTAACCGTCCCGTTTTCTTCTTCTCTCCCTTATCCTCCTCTCCTCTCCTTACTCTTCTTTGTTCATCTCTCCTCCACTGCCGCCCTTCTTTTCTTCACACAAACTCCCTCTTTTTTCTCTCTCCTCCTCATCCTCTGCTTCCTCCTCCTCTCCGTTGCCTCTCCTTCGCTTGCTTCTTCCTCTCCTTTGTTCATCCCTCTCCCCCTCCATCAAATCTTCTTTCTATGCTCTCCCTCTTCTCTCCTCACTCCCTTCTTCTCCTCCTCTTTTTCCTCCCCCACCAACATTCACCATTTCCTCACCTCCTCCTTTCTTCTCCTCTCATCACCTTTCCTTCACTCGTCGCTTCCTCTTCCTTTGTTCATCTCCTCGCTCCTATTTTTATGCCCTCTTCTTCTTCTTTGTTCAATCGTCCTCTTCTTCTCCTCTTTTTCCTCCCCCATCCACACACACACACACACACACACACACACACACACACACACACACACACCCTTTCTCTCTTTCCTCCTCTCCTCTCGTGCAGGTCTTTCTTGCCGTAGAGCAGATGTCCTTTTATTGATATGATCATGGTTAGTGGTCTCTAGGTGCTCATCGGATCCACTGTATAACCCTCTGCAGGCTGCAGCCAGAGGCCCCAAACAGACACACACACACACACACACACACACACACACACACACACACACACACACACCCTGCGGCTCCAGTGAATATGGTGAGTTGCATGAGAGGAAAAAAGGGAAAGAGAGAAGAAGAAGAGGAGAGCAGAGGAGGATGGGATGAAGGCAAAGATAAATATGAAAGAAGATGAGGAAAGTTTGGGAAGGAAGTTGGGGGGATGACAGAAAAAGAAAAAGATGGGGGAAGGGGTTTGAGAGCGCCGCGGGCTAACAGAATATTTCAGGCCGTTGCCAAAAGGAGTGGAAACTACCAAGGTGACCTGGGAGGAGTTCCTGTTGGAGGAGAGAGAAAGAGGAGTAATAAGAGAAGTCAGAACACTCAATTACTTTCAATTAGGTGTGACCTCGTTGAACGAGTTCTCTCCTCAAAGGAAGTTGCCATTGTGAGGTTTTCATTTCCCAGAGAATGTCACCTTTTTATTCTTTTATTGTGTTTTGTGTCACGGCCACGTCGGGTGGAGGAAGCCGAAGACGTCCAACCAGACGCGCCGAGGCTCCACGGTGGAGCTTCGGGTCTCCGTCTGCCGATAAAGGTTCACGAGGCTGTTTTGTCTTCGGTTCAGTCACATTCAACAGCACAATGAAGCTCTGCGGAGAGTTTACGGCTGATTGTGTGTGTGGGGCAAGGAAGTGCTTTGTTCCCTTTGTTGGGTTGATTTATTTTATTGTGAAGGCTGATATATAAATATATAAACTGCACATGAAATGGGTCACTTTGAGTTAAATTCAGTCCTGAGACATTTTGAGAGTTTGTGGAGAACTTTAAGATTGAACTGAATAAAACTAATTATATAAATTAAATATATATATGTATACATTTGGTTTCCTCCTATTTCTGCTATTTTCGACCTCATTCTCACATTGATTAACGCTGAATCTAACACAGGAAGCGGAGCTCAGCCAGACGGGGAAAAAGACGAGATTTTACTGTAAAGTCCCTAAATGATTAGAATGAGTTGATTTAATACAGTAACACAGTCAGCAATAGATTTATATATATATATATATATATATATATATATATATATATATATATATATATATATATATATATATATATATATATATATATATATATATATACATATACATATATATATATATATATACATATATGTACACGTTTACCTACATGGTTTTTGGTAATTCATGCAGTTTATCAGATAACTTGATATGCAGATTATATACACATACTATTCTACTGCCCAACCTACATTACAGTTCATAATTGTACCAGTCTACCACAGTATTCTGTTTAAAAATGTTATTTTATTCTATTTTATTTCCAGTTTATTCTATTTTATTACACTTTAACTTCGGCACTGTTTATGTATTGGACATTCTGTTTTTTATTGGCGTGGTTTTGTTTTTTAATATTTAGTAGAAGCATTGTTGGAGAGCCTGAGAATAAATTATTAGATTATTAACCTCAGCGTCACTCTAATTGTTTTGTTTTTAGATTTGTCAAATAAAGAAACGTTGACCTGCAGGGCTGAATGCATTTAAACATCAATATCGAATTTATAAATAACATTATATCGGCAATGTAAATAAAACATTATAACCGATGCTGCCACACGGTGTCTCTCTCTGCGCGCGCACGCAGAATTGATGCGTACATCCACTTCCGGTTGTGTGACCTGCTAATGCTGACGTCGTTTTCCACGTAGGAACACGAGCCTGGATGATTTTAGGGATTTCTGGACTTTTATCTTGTTGGGAGCGAAATCCTGCCCGGATGTGGGACGTTTTCTACACAGAGAAGAAGAAACACCAGAGTTTAAGGTAAGACTGCTCACCTTTGCTCGCTCGCTCGCGAGATTACGCGTGTGAGATAACGCGAGATCTGGCTACGAGATCAGCTCATAAAACTGAATTTACTTGAACACGAGTATTTACATCTTATGCTGCTATATACTTCTACTCCATTGCATCTCAGGTAATATTGTACTTTTTTACAAGTCTACACTACTCTGCATTTACCTGACCGCTTTAGTGACGTTGCATATTTAGATTATTAAAATATATTAAATATAATATTATCTAATACAGAATATAAATCCACCAATAACTGTTTCATCATCAGTGTGTTCCCTGAAGATGTAGATTAGATAATCCTTTTTTTTTTTTTTTTTTTTTAATGTGAGTGATGCAATGATTGCAGGGAGGGATAATCCTTTGATTCATATTGTTTAATAATTGTCATTTTGCTCTTCTGTTAGTTGACAGTAGAGGAACAATGAAAGGGATGTTGTCCAGGTGTTTATCTTGGACCATATCCCTCTGAGGAACATTTGTAATATTGGCTTTTTGGGGGGAAATGGTTTGACAATGAAATATGATGCATATCTTTTATTTATTTATTTGATCTCTTACTAGCTGCTGTTTTTAAAGGTTCAACTGTAGACAGTCAATATAGCTTTGCCTCCAAATATCATTTCCAATTAAGACCCAGAGTAAAGCTCCAATTAGCAGTTATTTCCAGCATCAGTTGATCCATCACTTTTCTGTTTTCCGATCGATCATTTCACTGTTTGGCGTTCACAGCTCACAGGTTCAAACTGCTTGTTTTGGACCCACATTCCAAATAAGTATTCACAGGAACCAGCAAATGTTTTCCTGAAACGCATCCTAAAGTATTATTTAATTATTCAAATCCTCGTGTTTCGTTGGCCTGCTAATCGATTGACCGTCTCGTCGTATCTCCACTATGAACACTGTGCATCTGCAGCTGGAGCCGCGTGTCAATAATTCATATCTAATGCGGGTAAAAGGTTAAAGAGTGTACCGTCGTGTCCACGAAGCACCTTCCGAGCATCGAGGCAAGTCAAAGCGCTTCGGATGAGGCATGGAGCGACATTTAAAAGGAAGACCAGACAGTATTTATAGAAGTGGCTTCACAGCGAAGTGATTTGAAGGCGGTGCATCAGTTTCTGTTTCGGGAGCTTGTTAGCAGCAGCCGCCCTCGGTGTTGTGTCTCCGCTCAGACAGGCCCGGGGAGACGGCCGCATGGGGCTGGCGCTGAGTCTTAATTAATGGTTCCATTAATCAGTAATGGGGAGCCTTGCTGGGCCCGGCCACCACACACCACAGCAGGAGGGGCCTCTGACGGGGCCTCTGACATTCTCACAGCAGTCAGTGAGTGTGCATGAAAAACAAAGTGGGAGTAAAAGGCTGGAAAGAGGAGAATATTTCACATCAACTGTTCTTACTTGTACATTTCTCAAGCGCACATATTTGTTTTTGTGGTGCGCTGTGCTGCAGGACACGACGGGAGCCGCTCAAGCTTTCATTCTTTAGGTTGATGCACTTTGGCACCATGGACACGCAGTAGACGGAGAGTTTCAATGTGCTTCTCCTCTCCTGTGTGCACGAGGGCTGCAACAATTAGTCCATCCCTTGATACCTTGACCAGCATAGAATTAAAAGACAGAAATTGTTCAACTAATTGATCATCAACAAAATAAAAAGAGCCAAACATTTGTTGTTTCCTGCTTCTTAAACGTGAGGATTTGCAGTCGTGGCTTCCACCTGTTCCCCGAGGCCTTTATAT
>NC_136644.1:25675165-25865165 GCF_949748355.1 Melanostigma gelatinosum
CACACACACACACACACACACACACACACCTGTAACTTTCACATCCTCGACAATAACACCGGCGACACGTTTTATTTTCACAACAAAATTTATTAGAAGAATAGTGGTTTTCAAAAGAAGGTTCTAGCATCCAGTGAACACTACCTTACACAACGTTACAGCTGAGATGTGTGGCAAAAATGGCAATTTTCTTTTTCACCAAATTGAATATAACATAACCAGTAAAATATTTTACACATGCACAAAGACAGATCTAATCAGCGTCGCGTGACGTTCAATGCAAAATGAATTAAAAAAAACAAAAACAGTAGAAATCAAATCATCTTTTTGTCAAAAGAAAATCGGACGTTATGAGACAATTTATTATTCATCAGCCCAATCAGAATATCAGATTCAGCATTCAAAGAGAAAAATCAAATCAGTCAATCAAATGCAAACCAGTTATTGTGATCCTCGTTAAGTGCTCATTTACACGGACATCGATAATATAAGCCTAGAAGAATAAACTCACAAGGTACAAAATAACAAAAAAAAAATATTGTACATAAATAAAACTACAGTATGAGAAAAATATTTTTTTTAAATTATACAATTGTTTTGTCAAACTGTAAACAGTAGATATTGAAAAATGAGGTCCATTCGGGGTATTTGGAGAACCTGTGTGTCAGTGTATGCGTGTTTATATGCGTTTAGTGAGAGGTACAGTCCAGCTGGGACCACATCGTGAAAGGGGGGGGGGGGGCTTGGGGCGTCCCGAGCATCGGCACAGCCCCCCCCCCACAGGAATGAGGTATATCGTCAAACCCGAACACGAGACGTTAAGGAACCTCAGCAGGACAAAAATCAAGACCGAAGTAAAAGGAGAGGTCTGCAGTCCAAAGCCCTGGACAACGACTCCTGCGTCTGCCCAAATACCACGAGCCATTGGCAACCCAATCAGAGCCGTCGCAACAGAATCGGGTCACGACCAAGAACCAACAGCAGGAATGTAAAAAGTAATCTTAAGAGTTCTTACAACATGAAATACAACTTGTCTTTAAGAGGTACAATAAATAACGGTGACCGGTTCTTCGTGAAATACACTCTGAAGTCGACAGACTTCCAACACAGACACGGAGCAACAGACCGCAGAGGTTTTCAACCAATCGCAGCGGAGGAGAGCGGCCGACTTAAAGAGTCAAAGGACGAGCGAGAAACGATGAAGACTGAAAGGCGGATCTTTCTCTTCCACTTCCTCCTCAGCTCTGCGGGTCGGACCGCACGACGTCCGGCTGAGCGCCGACGTGTTCCCTGGTCCTTGAGAGAGGCTTACTAAGTTTTCCCTGAAGCGTAAGAAGAACTGAAGGCGGATCCGTCACGTTTCCTCTGTGTTGTGTGTGTGTAAGAGACTCGGCACTTAAACCAGACGGATACTGTGTGAGGGCTTGTGGAGGCTTTCAAACAGAACACCATTTCAAAAGCCAAACCAGCGTTTTGTGCACTTGTAGGAAACATTTGTTGAGGTTAGCTCGGTTTACGTCGTCGTTGCGTTTGGTGCTTTGTAGCCACACGATGCCGGTCGACGCTCGCTCGCGAAGACCCGGCCGTCCTGAACCCAGAAGAAGATCGACATTCATGAGATGCTGAAGATGTAGCAAAACTCTGAGGCTGAGAAATAAAACTTCTTCTGATCGTTTAAGATTTTGGGTGTGACTTTTCTCTTGTCTACATAGGAACAGGCGTATGGAAACACACCATAGTTAAGGTTGGTCACTGCTGTAGATTAAGTACCTGAATAAGAGTGAGAGCAGTGTTGTCGAGGGTCCCTGAGGGTGTGTGTGTGTGTGTGTGTGTGTGTGTGTGTGATGTACTGTTGGGGCTGTAAGTTCTTCAACCTTGTACACTGATCCATCGAGTTACCATCAGAGCACAGCTAGATTCATGTTCCTAAAAGGAAAACTGCTCTGGGACGAGAATATGGTTGAAGAAAAAAAATTATCAAAATCGAAAAAAGAGCAAACTCGTCACATATTTTCTCACACAGCCACACGGATCCACACTCGTACATACTCGGTTTTGTTACTTTACACGAGGAAAAACAAACGATTGAAAAAGAGCTTTAGCCAAAAAACCACCACGAAAAGCTGTCGCAGTGACAAACAAACACCTTCGGTGCTTCTCCTCCTTCTTCTTCTTCTTCTTCTTCTTCTTCTTCTTCTTCTTCTTAGGAAAGGGAAGTTTTTTTTGTCTTTTTTGGATTTTTTTTTTAGGGGCAATATTTCATATTCAAAACATCAGAACCTGTCCTGCGGACAACATCCAAAGAACACTTTTGTATTAACCAGCCCTCTTGCAACAAGAGGGCTGACACGGGGGTCTGTACACCAGCATGCAAAAGTATTGAGCGGCTCAACGCTGACAAAAGAAACGTCCGCCGGTCCCAGCAAAGCTCCAGGGAGATGCGTTCTCTAACGACGTCGCTGTCTGCCGGGTTCTGTAGGGAACCCAAACAGGATCACCCCCCCCACCCCACGTTCCTTCATTTAAAACAGTCTTCACTTTTCTCGACTTAAAAACACACAAACGGTTCCTCATCAGTGCCTTCAACACACAGTTCCACCTCGCCTGTGAAAAAGACAGGCGAGGGTTGAAGGGTGACGCAGTTCTATATACAACTAACCTGAAGACCCCCCCCCCCCCCCCCCATGTGACTCACGTCCGGGTCATCTTCATAAATATACCGTCTTTACAGCGTCCACTTTAGAAAAGGAACAAAAAAACAACCACCCCTCCCCCCACCACCACCACCACCACCTTTTCACAGAATCGGGCTCAAAAAGACAACTACACTACATCCTAGTTCCACTACTTCTTCTTCGGTGAACAGAAAAAAGTCTCCACTGCCCCCTCGCCCTCTGCTACGTCACGGGGGGGGGATAACGAGTAAGAACAGAGTCGGAGAACGAACACTAGAAGCGACGGAGTGATTCCACTGACGCACTGCACTGGACTTCTACACGGTTTCCCTGAATCATCGATGGAAAAGGCTCGTCCTCTTCCTTTCTCAAGACAAACGTATACGACATTAGAGATCTGTGTATATACATATGCATTTGTGTTTGTCGGTTTGGGCTTGTATAGGTATATCTATGTGCACATATAGAGTATTTCTTATTCTTAAATATGTATAGTTAAATTAGAGGTTAGTTGTGTTTGCCTTTTTCTTTTCTTTTTACATTCCGTTGTTGAAGATAAAGAGTAGATGCGTAGATAAAGAGGTGTGGGAAAAGGAACAACGTGGGGACCGCGCGGCCTTCTTTCTTTCTGCAAACCCACTTTATAAAGAACCAAACGGAGGTTTCTTCTTTCTTTTAATGCAACCCCATCGTTTGAAGAAGAGGCTCTTCGGTGGATCTTTCTGGACCTTTTGCAATCCGTCAAATCGTCTCGAAAAACAACCGTCCTTGAAAGAGGATCGGGGGGGTGGGCTGCGAGAGGTTTGAGACCAAGAACGTTGGTCCCCCCCCCCCCCCCCCACTGGGCGCTACGCACTGCATGGCAAAAGAAGCAAGAGGGGAGACGAAGACGAAGGACGAGAGATGTGTCGCCGGTCGGGATCTGACAATATGTGGAGGCTGTCGAGGTTACATGGATATCTTTTCTGAGGTATTCTGTGTTGTAAGTTTTTCTACTTTTTTCTTCTTCTTTACATTTTTGCACACCAAGAAACACCAAAGATGGAAAAAAACATTATCAAAGACCGAAAGAAAGAGCAAACACTCGGCGGTACATTCAGCGCTCGCTTGTCTGTTGTTCCCGCGAGCAGCTTTCCTAAATTTATGACATTCGGGAAGGAGACGGTGTTGAGTTAGATCTCCAGAGGACCAACGAGGTGGAGCGTCAAGTGAACTCTGCACGAGCCTCCGCTGCGAAGCGTTCCTCATATTTACAATCCTTGCTGTTTTTTTTTTATAAAGCACTGAAAAAAGCTGAAAATAATGTACAGAAAAGTCTTTTCAAAGACCCTTTTAGGTGATGTTGTTCTGGCTCTCATGAGTCAACTCGCAGCAGATGAGTTTGAGGTGTCCCGTGAGAGAGTTGGTGAATAGTTTTGGCCGTTTTAATCTTCCGTATGCCGCCAAACTTCCCGGCTGAGGACTGAACTCTTGAGATCCGCTCATCGAGCGCCGGTCTGTCTGAGCAGACTATCGACCGTGCCCACGAGCCAGCGCTGATCCTCGGCTCGACTATAAATACGCCGCTGCGGTTCTGTCTGCGCGAGGCGTAGACTTCGCCACCGACAGGAGGAGGTACGCGGCCGCCAAAGACGCCAAAAGATCAACACGCAGAAGACGCCATCACTCGAAAGACTGCAAAGAGAAGCTACAAGAGGATCACGGCAATGCACTGGTAATTCCACCAAAACAAAAGCCCCCCCGCTCATCAGACACTTATTTTTTGTTCTTGTTTATTTAAACACAGAAACTAAAAGTCGAGCTCGAGCCCGTTACCCTGAAACATCAAAGCGAGATCTGAGACTTCATACAAAACTGACGGCCAAACCTTTAAAACATCGACTCTCTTTAGTGTTCACCAAGGCTGGAATATTAACCGACCGACGTTTGTTAGTGTGTGTTTGTTTTTCAACATTGCAGAAGATTATCCACTGGATGCTGAGAGGATGACAATAGTTGGGGCGCGAAGGTGAAAGGGAGAGGAAGGTGGGGGGGGGGGGGGGGGGGGTTATGACTTATGACATAAAACCAACATTTCACAGAGGTGTGGAAGGAGGACGCGTGGCCTCTACTCGGGCCACCGACGGCGGTGCAGCAGCATCGCGGCGCAGAAACTTCACACTTCTGAGTGACGGGACAATCAAGATCTGACACATTTCTGAGGAGGAATAACGAGACAAGCAGATCGCTGTGGTCAGCGAACAATCAGAGGACGCTGAGGCCAGTGGGAGGCCTGACAAATCATCGCGCTCACTCTCTGAGGGCTTAACTTTCATCAGAACCTAGAAATGCCTGTAATGGTTACTTCACTGGCAACAACACTCTTAGTTTTCAAACTAACCGATCGACTCCTGAACCAGTTGGGATCCTGTAAAGATCCCTACGTGACGAACTGAGGTAGCAGAAACCACCGAGGAGGACGTGTTCGATGCTCTCGCATGGACACGAATGAGAGCAGGACAAAGAGAGAGTCTGGCTGGAAGTGTAACGAAGGGAACGAGGACACGAGAAGAGGATAACGGACCTTCTGTGGTAAATATGTGTTCGCCGCGTCAGAAGCCACATCGAATTCCCCCCAAACTCAACCCGAAGCCTGCACGCAAGAGAGAAACCAGAGCGTTGGATTTGACTCCACGTAGGTACGTCTACAGGGCCGGACACACCTCCACATGGGAACAACGCTGCAAGAACGTCAAGGCAACAGACAAGGGCCCCTCGTGAAATGCAATGAGGTCTATCGCGGCGCGTTCCTGACCAGACTTCCTCCACACAGCCGTGGCTTTTATTTTTCTAAATTACCTGATCGGGTGCTATATTTTGTCCCTAATAATCCTCTTTTCTCTCTTAAGTGAGGTTTCTGAGCGACCGCGGCACCTTTTTTATTTATTTATTTCAACCGCAGACGTGTATTTCAGCGTCGCTCCAGTAAAAGCCCGTTGTTTAAGCGCGGGGGTGGGGACGGCGACCTTCAGCAGCCTTTATTCTGCCGCGCTTCACTTAGACTTCACTCCCGTCCACCTCCTCAGACTGCCACTTCTGTCTCACTGCCATCTGCAGGGAGGCTTTCTGCCGAGGCGGAGAAGGCGAGACGCTCGACCGGCACCGCGGGCTCGTCGGAGGCGAGAAACAGCCGGCGAGTGAGAGAGAAAATGTCTTCTGCGAGCCGCTCGCCACGCAACATAATTGACGGAATTTAAGACGACAAATTAGACCTGAATGTCACGTGACATTTTTGCTTCGACGGGAGAACGCTGTTCTTGAAGCAAAGAGAGCCTTAAATGATTTGAGATGGTGTATAGTCTTCAAAAAAGGCACCCTCGAGTCCACTGATTAAAGAACAACAAATGTATACTCTCTTCATCCTGCCGACATCATCGGATTGAGCGCGTTGGGTTCGTGGAGGAGATTAATGAGCCGGGTTGGGAATTTAGAAATCAACAGCTCTGAATGATGTCAAAGTAGAGAAAGCAGGCAATTAAAAGAGTGCACTCTGAAAACATTCAGCCCGTGACGATACTTATTCTTTAAAGAGCACGCTTTTCTAAAAGATCGTACGACGATTTAGCGTATTAGACGGTGAATTCAAGGTGTAGCTATCAATATCCTGATACGGTAACACTCTCTTACATGAGTAGTGATTTTTACACTCCAGCGTTTCCATTTTTTCCCCCAAATTTCCTGCGTAGTGAATTTGAACGGAGGGAAGGTTTCTGTCTCGTTGATTGCTGCTGAAGAGCGTGGTTCCAGAGGCGTGTCTGGCCTTCAAGAGTTTCGTACTTATCGCTGAGCGACTGCTTGTCACGTCTCCACAAATGCTTTGACATTTACAGCACTCGGCGTCGCACCCCAGAGCCGTTAGCGCCGCTTTGACAAATGTCTGGGGGGGAACAACAACAGTGTGTCACACGCAAGGTAAAGTGTAACTGTCAGTAGATGATCTCTTAAAACTGCACTCAGAGAGAGAGAGAGACTTCCAAAAGTACGACGGGTAGTTCCTCAGAAAGAGATCCAAGCCAACTTCTGGACTATTTACTGTACTGCGAACCGGACCCACCATATTTAGCGTCTGGTGATGTTCTTTGCATTCCTGCATCTATTTTGTAGCTTTTCGTGTCGTTTTGTACCCACGGTGGAGATTAGGGGGGGGGGGGGGGGGGGAGTGTTCCGATCGCCTCTCAGCGGCTCTCAACGCGGCGACGCCCGAGCTGGCAGCTCGCAGCTAACAGTGCAAACAGCGCGAAGTATGGTAACAGCGCTGACAGAGCTTTGAACCTGTCGACCCGGAGGGTGGGAGCTACACGGTCGGGGCGGTGTTATCAGCTGTAGCCGCCGCATGAGCGCTAACCAGTGGGGCACGCTCACGTGCACTAACAGCGCACGCACGCGCTCTGATAATGCACACTGAGGGAAGCGACCTTTCTCTGCTCAGATACACATTACTGCACTCTCTTTACAGGGACAATAGTTGTTTCAATGTTGGTTGAATCATAATTTAAGTCAAATATTTGTGCTTTTTAGCACCCAGACAAAACATCCCCGGCGTCGATGTTTAGCCCCCCCGGTAGCTCAAATACACAGAAGCCTCTTAATGACGCGTGTCAACAGAATAACAGCAGGAATGCACAGACTGCTCACACAGAACCGCACAGCTGAAGGATGGATTCGTCTTTCCTTGAACGAGAACAATTTGTAGATTTGTAGCAGCGTTTTGTTAAAAGCAACAAACAACACAAAGTGGTTTTCACGGAGGCAGTGTCCCAGCGAGCCAGATCAAGAACTCAGCCGGCAGGGCCGATGTCCTGCAGGCCGTGTGTGTACAAAACACACCCGCCAGCTTCTAAAAGAGAAACGGCAGACTCCCAGCTTCAGAATTATACATAAAACCCGCCCACACAAAGTGTGGCTACCTGATGAGGAGGGAGAGAGTGTCGCTGTGGGTGTCTCTTGTGTGAGCTCGACAGAATACAGCGTCTGTATTCACAGAAACCTGGCGTCTGGCTTTTAAACAATTTGTCTTTTCTTTTTTATATATATAAGAAAACAAAGAAAGGAAAAGAATATTCCATCAGAATAACAGTACGAACGACAAGAAACGACGATTATTCAAAAACCGCTTCCGTCGGTTACATCTAAAAATCTGGAAACGAGCCGCACTAAAAATCCTGATTCTTTGTGTGTGTGTGGGCGTGTGTGTCTGTGTGTGTGTGTGTGAGTGAGTGCGTGTGTGTGTTTCTCATGTACAATCAGCTGCTTTGAAGTGGTCGGACCTGAGGTATAAATGACAACCAGATATATGCAGCGTGACGGAAAAAGAAACGGAACAAAGCTCTCGGCAGAGAGGAGCATGGCGATCATATACATTGTGGGTCTTTCTTTCCCGGTAGCGCTCAGCGCGACACGCCGTCCCGAAACAAAACGGCGCGTCATGTGACGTCTACGAAGTGAGGTTACAGTAGTTGTTCGACATTTTTCTTTTCTTTCACTCAGAAAAAAAAGAAAGAAAAGAAATGAAATTAAAGCCAACCTGAAAAGCAAAAGAGAGAAATCGATCGGCTTACCTGAAGATGCAAGAAAACAGTCAAATAAATGCCTGTATATTCATAAGTATAGAGCCTCTTTTCATTTTCATCATATAAAGGTACATTGTCCTGTTTGTGGTGGGGTTTTTTTTTGGAATGCAAAAGATTTTGGATATATTTTTCTTTTACAAAACAGCAGATAAAGGAAGGTTAACTTGTCCACCTGTCCCCCAATCGCCCCTCTGGGTCTCTGTGAGTGTGAGAAATAAAAACTAAAAAAAGCCCTCTCAAGTTTCAACCTGGAGTTATATTACACCTACAAACACACAATAAACCATGAAAGAAAACAAAAAAACACCTCAGTGAACAAAAAAACCTTCCTCAGACCAGGGTGGGACCGCCCTGACTTAGCGCCTCCAGGGTGAAACCAGACGACTGAATCCCAAAATGTTTGAACTGTCAGAGGAAGACATGAGAGGTTTGCAGCCTTCCCATACCAACCCCGTCCAGTGCTAAGAACCGGAACAGCTGTAGAGTCCCTGTTGTCTTTCCACGCTCTCGATCTGCTGCTCTCTATATATTTCTACAAGGTTTTGTTGCCTGAAAAACCTTAAAGGAGGTAGGGTGGCAAATATTGGTCAGTCAGACACTTGAAGCGTCTCCCTCCTCCCTTCGCAAGAGGGAGGCGAAACAAAGAAAAGAAAAAAACAGATAATAAAATCAAAGAAACAGCGGAGGATACTATATTTCCCAGAGTATCGGCTATCCCTTCGCCAGGCTCCCAGGTAAGGTATACATACAAGTACGAGGCACAGAAAGGAGTCATTATTCTGAGATTGAGGTATAGCACTCGGTCTCTGATGGCCAAGTCGACATATAGTATATGTATGTATGTATATATATGTGTATATATATATATATATATATATACACATATACACACACACGATTATAAATTACATCTAGTACAGGTAGTTAAGTCTGCGCCATTTTCCGACTGACAAATATTGCTGCCCATCTCGTTGGCTCGATCCTGAGACATTTACAGTACTGAAGGCTACGGTCGCACGCCCGCGTCAGAAAACGACTGCTTTTCCAATGCAAGCAGCCTAAAAGTGAAACGTAAAAAAAAAAAGAAGCTAAAAACGAATAAAAGAAACAGTCTGAGAATGAACCGACGGTGCCGTCTCTTGTGCAGATGGCTGTTCTGGTTTTGTACATTTTGAGATATTCATTTCAGTTCACTACATTCATTATGTGAGTATTTTGTCAATATATATGTATATAAATAGATATATACTGTTCTCTTAAGTATATAATATGAGTTTTTCTTTTTTTTTTAAACAGCAGTGAGTATCAGTTGCAAGAAGGAGGACTTTTTCGGACAGGGGGAGCCGTTAACCACATGACTATAAACAATAAAAAGAAACCAAATGAAATAAATACACCTTTAAATGGCATGCACCTCAGCAGGTAAGGGCAGGCTGGAAATGGGACTTTTTTTTAAATGACCCACATTTTTAGAAAGCATTGGCACATTTATAGCAAAAAGCCAAACGTTAAGTAAGGATCAAGAGTTTCTTGAAGGATGGAGGAATCTCCCCTCTCAGGGGAATTCTGTCTAAGTGCTGTTGGAGTTCATCCATGCCAACCTGTGCATTAAGTGCCAATTATACTATTTCTACACATGTGTATTTTTATTAAGTGGCTTTTTGGGAAGGGGCACATTGTACGCCACGTTTTTTGTCAAACGGTATTCACAGCCGGCTCAGTGAGCAGCTACGATACGAGAGTTCATAACAAGTGCTTTACTCAGATCAGTGCGTTGTCCTTCGCTGGGTCAGACTCAACGGGCACGACAACCTTTTAGACACTTATAAATGCTCAGCATTGTCAAAGTGTTGGATGCATTTCATGCATGACGACCCCCGGGACATGTAGCTGTCCCGGGGGTCCTTTCTAGAGCTGTTCCTATTGGCCGAGCACAGCTGCCAATCAGGCCAAGGGAGCTACGAAGCTTAACGTGGATAACCAATAACCCCAGAGGGGGGAATTAAGATTGTATGCAACAGGTAATAAATCATTCTAATTCCAATTAGATTGTGTTTCATTCATAATTTAGAATGAGTTTGAGATTGCGTTAAAATCGTCTCAACATAATATTCAATTAACTCGACTCCAAAATTCAGCCAAATAAAGTGGTGCATGCCATTTTCTTTCAAAAAGAATAATCCAAGAAATCATATAAATAAAATATACAATACATTTCATGAAGGAGTGAATCATCGTCATCATTTCATCTGAACAGAGGTACAGTTCTCACAGGCCGGGTGAGCGCCAGGCAGTGTTGGGAGCGAAGAGCAACATTTACCACAGAGCACAAAAACATGACGACCAAAAAGCTTTTGACGTCTCCTTCAGTCTTTCCCTCGTGGAAAATACCAGAAGAGCCTTTCTTTTGTCTGTCCACCTGTGTCTTGAGAGGGATATTCTCTTCTATCCCCGGTGCTTCAGTGGCGAGCGGAGGGGAAACACCGAGACGACACAAAACTCAACTTGTTCAAGCCGTCGACCGTTTCTTTTCACATTTTTTTTGTTGTCTTTTTTCATTTTAAATCTTGGAGGTAATCGAGAGGAAATCAAAAAGAGTTGTTTGGGTCCCGAGCTGCAGCCTTTTGAAAGTCGTCACACACTAAAGCTTTTATTTCTTCCATCTCGCTGCCCTCCTGATCGCGCTCTGCTCCGAGTCACCCAGCGAAGAGCTCCACTACATGATGCATAACCGTCAAACAGATTCTCTCTCTCGCTTGTGTTTTTGCTGACTTTTGAAAAGTGCCATCGTAGAAGTTTAGCGCCATGAGTTTGAGTCCCAAACCCAACGTCTTTCTGTCCTTTGTCGTGATTCATTAGCAGGTCTCTCTACTATGGCGCTGCCATATTGACTCACATGGCCCCTCCCCTCGACAAAGAATTCGTGAGAGGCGTGGCTTGTCCTGTCTGTCTACTATAGGCCCAACACGAAATTATCATATTTAAAAACCCACATCATCCGTCTCAGTAACCCTGAGTTAAAAATGAGGAGAAAAGAAGTCATCCAGAATCACGGATTGGCTTTTAAATCATCGGTCGTAATAATTTACAATATATTAAATCTGCTTTTCCCTCGCTTCTATTAAGTACCCCTCCCCACTGCATATTGCCCTCCCGCCATCCCCGAACCCCTCTATAAATGCACATTGTTGTAATAAACTGCCGTTAAAACTGTCTTTGAGGTTTGAGGGAGAATAATTTATTTTAAAACTCTTCAGCTAAGCCGCTTAGTTCGATTTCTATTTTTTAAAGGAAGAAAAAACAAAAAAAAACATCAGCAATGTGTTGTTGTTAGCTAAAACCCATTAGCGTAGGCTAGCTAAAGCCTTGTACAGGAGCTAGATAATCAACTGGATAGCAGCAGAGTTTCACATTCTGATCCTAAAAGGCCTTCATCCAGTAAAGAGTTCCATAAAGGGGATGAGCTCACTTTGGTCGCCGTTTGGAGGGCAACCTGAAGGCGACTTCAGCTTTCCAGGATCAGCAGTGAGACACTGATGGAGGTCCATGAGGTAGCATTCCGCCTTAAAAACAGCTGATCCACAATCAGATTAAACCTAAACTTGTCTCTTGGCAAAAAAAAAAGAAGAAAAAAAAGTGTTTTAGAGCTTTCGTGGATCTGATTATGGATCAGCGTACGCAGGCGATGTGCACCTCCGACCCGTTGCGAGGTTGCGACTGGGCTTCAGAGACAGACCATAATAAGTGCATGATGCAAGGGCAACAATGCCGAGGTAACCTGGTCTGTAAGCGCCAGACCCAAAGTGTAGTGCAAAAGAAAGCAAATCAAACGAAAAGGATAAAAGACAGAGTAAAAGAAGTCGATTATAGAAGTCAGTAGTGTCCACGAAACTCACAAACATGCATCCCTGAATGACTTGTGTGTCTTCTCGCATTCAAAAAGGACGGGTCAATGTTGCCTTCGTCCACACAGAGATTAACAGAATTTCTTAAGGAGGAAAGAAAGGTTTGCAGTTCAAGCGTCATGGCTACCTGGCAATAAGAGAATGGGTTTTGATTCAGAACCCCGGTGAGGAATACCAATGGCGTGATTAAACCGTACAGTTGGCTTCAAATGTAATAGACAGTTCACTTACCAATTTCCAGCGAGTACTCGGTGAGAGAGGGGAGCAGTAAAGGGACTAATTTGTCAGTTTTTTTTTAAAGGAGTTAATTTTCAATCTTCCCCTCATTTGTTTCCCCAAATTGCAAAGCTGCATTCATAAGCAGCAATGGTTCAGTGTGTCACGTTCAGAAAAGAGGGGGATTGGGTTTTGGGGCTGGGGATTATCAGCATGCTTATGGAAATTTCATTAATTGTCATTTAACGAATGTCTTTAGCTGCATTTGTCAAGCCCCTGGATATAAAAGCTAAACAAATGCTTCAACGGCGTCGCTTGTTAAAAACCATCCGTTTAGTTGTTTACCTCCAGTGTGTTTTAAGAATCCTCCTCATGTTATCCCTGCACTTGTGCTCACCCAGATACTGCAAAGTGAAATTGGCACAAATAAAGCCCCATCCGTTTTCAAATCACTGAAGTCATTTGACTGAGGTTTACATGTGTTTAGTCGTTTAGTCGATTGGCTTGAAATTGTCATCGATCTCTTCTTTTACATTGTCCTTGAGCTCAGCGGCTGCCAGTGGCGGGCCGCCGCCGTCGTCGTCTCCCGGGGTTCCGGTGGGCGTGTTCTCTGACTCTGCCAGAGGAAAATCCTGGCCTCCTGCTTCCATCTTCATCATCAGCTTGAGCTTCTTCTTTGGGGGGTTCTTCAGGGTTCCCAGGCGCTCCTTGACCTTGTACTCCAGGGTGCTGTGCGGGATCCCGTACATGTTCTGAGCCTTGGACACGCTCATCTTCCCGCTCATCACTACCGTTATGGCCTCCTCCAGGATATCGGTGTTGTACTGGCGATAACGGCCTCGCTTCTTCCTCGGCTGCTTGGAGTTTGGGTCCCCTTCCGCGTCCGAGGTGGAGTACGCTGGCCCGGAACTGGAGTGGTCCAAGTCAGCGCTCCAGTAGTCGGCTGCCCCATCCAGCAGGCTTCCAAGGCTTCCTCCCCGGCGGTTCTGCTTGGGCAGGATGGCTCTCAGCTTCCGGTTCAGGATGTTCTCCCCATGGCCACCAGCCCCGACCCCCATGGGGCCATAGCCGTACAGCTCAGAAGCATGGTCCCAGGAGAGATCCATGCCCCGAACTTGGGGGATCTTTAGGTCGACAGGTGGCGAGTGACCCTGGTCCCTCTTGCCCTCATTGTGGTGGTGTTGGGCCTTAGAGACCTGATTGTGGTGGTGATGGTGGAGGGAACCTTTGAAGGAGAAGGCTCCGTGGTGGTTGTGGTGATTCTCCAGGAATGTGGGCAGGTCTTTGAGGTCACTGAGGGCCCCGCTCAGAGCTCCACTGGCCTGCTTTAGCTTCAGCAGGCTTTCGAGGTGGGCCTTGCTTCCCCAAAAAGAGGAAGAGCCCTTCTGGCCAAGCAAGGCGTAGGACTGCACGTGATTGAGCAAGCCGGCTGACTCTAGATTAGCCAATGAAAGAGCAGCAGGCTGGCTCAGGAGGCGATGCTTCTGGCTAAGGAGCTCTTCCTTGATACGCAGCGAGCGGGCCAATGGCGGCTTGAAGGAGTTGGAGTTCACGTAGTTCTCCCCCAGTCCGTCCGGCAAGCTTCCCTGCAGCAGGCCGTCTTCGTCCACCTCTGGCAGGGAATGTTCCATTTTGATAGAATGTCTGAATGGAGGAAAAAAGGGACAATTTAGGAACAGTGTCCGGTACCTCGTTATAAAATAAAACCGATTGTTGAGACCAAGGTTTGATGCATGTCGCATTTTATGCGACATGCATAAAAGGCCCCTGAAAGGCGCTATATAAATTAAAGTTATTATTATTATTATTATTATTATTATTATTATTTTGTAATTTAAGATTATAATCTTTAATGTGTAGCTAGGAATTCATTTATTCAGCGTTTTACTTTTTACCACCTAAATCGTGAACACGTAAACACTAATAACTTACATTTGAGGAACTCCACAGCAGCGTCTTTTGCCAGAAACAACATTTTAAGATAAACCACAGAGCTCACTGTCAACAGCCTTTATTATCCACTTATGACTATTTTTGTTCCTGTATTTGAAAGGGAGATCCGTAGATGTCTGCACTGTTTCTGGAAAGACATGTAGTTTTAAATGTAATTTTTCAATGTTTTACAAGTAAAGTTGTCTCAATTTTCCTTGTTTCAGAGTGGTGGCAGGAATCTCAAATCAGTGGATATCTCAAAGCTTCTGCAAATAAAACTATTTGCATAAATACCACTCGGGGGGAAAGTACAGTATTTTGTGACTTGCTTGGATTGACCATATATCCAGTAAATAGATAAAGCTGTAAGTGCACGCATAGGCCTGCTTGGTAAAACCTAACAAATCTAAGACATGTCTCACACATCAGTCTCTCTCTTTAAGCATGCAGAATACGAGTTCTAGTAACACTTTGTCGTTAGTTCTGACACGAGGCAACAGTAATGTGTGGTATGTGACTGCTTAGCTGCACTCGCAGGTTTTACCGTAATAACATAAAAACACGTCTTTAATTCAGTTTAATAAAAAACTTCAAACCAAGTTGTTAATCTGTGAAGAAAATAAATGCTACGACACAAAATTATACGTATTTTTCTGACGAATCTTTATTGTCGAATGCTGGATAACAAACCCAAAAAGAAACCGTCACTTCCTCATTCAACTGTTCACGTCTGAACACACGCAACCAAAATGAAAATCATGGTTGAAACACACGTCCTGCATGCACAGTGCCTCCAATTGAACTGCTGCAGCCAATTTTCCCACTGCTAAGTAACTATAGCAACAGAGGAAATGCTCTTTAAAGACATGCTCCCTCGGGTTCATAATAGCAGGAAATGGCTTGTCAAGTCAGCGGATGGCACTGGGGAGGAGGAACACTGCGTCGTCTCCATTGGAGACACAGTGTTGTAGCTACAGCGCGACTGGCTGTGCGATGTGGGGAGTCCTCAGCGGGAGCTTTCAGACCGATTACCACAGTGGGCGGTCTCTGGCTCGCCGAAGACAATACGGGGTTAACGAGAGGCTTTGGAGTCTGCACTCCTAATAGAGCGTTCTGTTACAGTCAGCACACAGTCACCGGGGGAGGCTGCGCCGCACTCCTCACGGTGGAGCTGAGGATTCAATGTGGAAACAGAATGTTGTAGAAAACAAAAGGATTCACACAACAGATCCCCGGCGAGATGGATTGAAAGATTGTTTCAGAACCTGTGCATCCAAAACAACAGCGTGTGCCTTCTGAGGATCAAATGTCTTTTAAAGGAAGGTAGTTTCATCCTGTAATACACGCACTAACCCGGTGTGTGTGTGACCTGTAATACACACACTAACCCGGTGTGTGTGACCTGTAATACACACACTAACCCGGTGTGTGTGTAACCTGTAATACACACACTAACCCGGTGTGTGTGACCTGTAATACACGCACTAACCCGGTGTGTGTGTGACCTGTAATACACGCACTAACCCGGTGTGTGTGTAACCTGTAATACACACACTAACCCGGTGTGTGTGACCTGTAATACACGCACTAACCCGGTGTGTGTGTGACCTGTAATACACACACTAACCCGGTGTGTGTGTGACCTGTAATACACTCACTAACCCGGTGTGTGTAACCTGTAATACACACACTAACCCGGTGTGTGACCTGTAATACACACACTAACCCGGTGTGTGTGACCTGTAATACACACACTAACCCGGTGTGTGTGACCTGTAATACACTCACTAACCCGGTGTGTGTAACCTGTAATACACACACTAACCCGGTGTGTGTGTGACCTGTAATACACTCACTAACCCGGTGTGTGTGACCTGTAATACACTCACTAACCCGGTGTGTGTGTAACCTGTAATACACACACTAACCCGGTGTGTGTGACCTGTAATACACACACTAACCCGGTGTGTGTGTAACCTGTAATACACACACTAACCCGGTGTGTGTGACCTGTAATACACACACTAACCCGGTGTGTGTGACCTGTAATACACACACTAACCCGGTGTGTGTGTAACCTGTAATACACACACTAACCCGGTGTGTGTGACCTGTAATACACACACTAACCCGGTGTGTGTGACCTGTAATACACTCACTAACCCGGTGTGTGTGACCTGTAATACATGCACTAACCCGGTGTGTGTGACCTGTAATACACACACTAACCCGGTGTGTGTGACCTGAAATACACGCACTAACCCGGTGTGTGTGTGACCTGTAATACACACACTAACCCGGTGTGTGTGTGACCTGTAATACACTCACTAACCCGGTGTGTGTGACCTGTAATACACACACTAACCCGGTGTGTGTGTGACCTGTAATACACACACTAACCCGGTGTGTGTGACCTGTAATACACACACTAACCCGGTGTGTGTGACCTGTAATACACACACTAACCCGGTGTGTGTGACCTGTAATACACACACTAACCCGGTGTGTGTGACCTGTAATACACTCACTAACCCGGTGTGTGTGACCTGTAATACATGCACTAACCCGGTGTGTGTGACCTGTAATACACGCACTAACCCGGTGTGTGTGACCTGTAATACACACACTAACCCGGTGTGTGTGTAACCTGTAATACACTCACTAACCCGGTGTGTGTGTGACCTGTAATACACGCACTAACCCGGTGTGTGTGACCTGTAATACACTCCCTAACCCGGTGTGTGTGACCTGTAATACACGCACTAACCCGGTGTGTGTGACCTGTAATACACGCACTAACCCGGTGTGTGTGACCTGTAATACACGCACTAACCCGGTGTGTGTGACCTGTAATACACTCACTAACCCGGTGTGTGTGACCTGTAATACACGCACTAACCCGGTGTGTGTGACCTGTAATACACACACTAACCCGGTGTGTGTGACCTGTAATACACACACTAACCCGGTGTGTGTGTAACCTGTAATACACTCACTAACCCGGTGTGTGTGTGACCTGTAATACACGCACTAACCCGGTGTGTGTGACCTGTAATACACGCACTAACCCGGTGTGTGTGACCTGTAATACACGCACTAACCCGGTGTGTGTGACCTGTAATACACGCACTAACCCGGTGTGTGTGACCTGTAATACACTCACTAACCCGGTGTGTGTGACCTGTAATACACGCACTAACCCGGTGTGTGTGACCTGTAATACACGCACTAACCCGGTGTGTGTGACCTGTAATACACGCACTAACCCGGTGTGTGTGACCTGTAATACACTCACTAACCCGGTGTGTGTGACCTGTAATACACGCACTAACCCGGTGTGTGTGACCTGTAATACACGCACTAACCCGGTGTGTGTGACCTGTAATACACGCACTAACCCGGTGTGTGTGACCTGTAATACACGCACTAACCCGGTGTGTGTGAGCTGTAATACACGCACTAACCCGGTGTGTGTGACCTGTAATACACGCACTAACCCGGTGTGTGTGACCTGTAATACACGCACTAACCCGGTGTGTGTGACCTGTAATACACGCACTAACCCGGTGTGTGTGACCTGTAATACACACACTAACCCGGTGTGTGTGTGACCTGTAATACACGCACTAACCCGGTGTGTGTGACCTGTAATACACGCACTAACCCGGTGTGTGTGACCTGTAATACACGCACTAACCCGGTGTGTGTGACCTGTAATACACGCACTAACCCGGTGTGTGTGACCTGTAATACACGCACTAACCCGGTGTGTGTAACCTGTAATACACGCACTAACCCGGTGTGTGTGACCTGTAATACACGCACTAACCCGGTGTGTGTAACCTGTAATACACACACTAACCCGGTGTGTGTGTGACCTGTAATACACGCACTAACCCGGTGTGTGTAACCTGTAATACACGCACTAACCCGGTGTGTGTAACCTGTAATACACGCACTAACCCGGTGTGTGTGACCTGTAATACACGCACTAACCCGGTGTGTGTGTAACCTGTAATACACACACTAACCCGGTGTGTGTGACCTGTAATACACGCACTAACCCGGTGTGTGTGTGACCTGTAATACACGCACTAACCCGGTGTGTGTGTAACCTGTAATACACACACTAACCCGGTGTGTGTGACCTGTAATACACGCACTAACCCGGTGTGTGTGTGACCTGTAATACACACACTAACCCGGTGTGTGTGTGACCTGTAATACACTCACTAACCCGGTGTGTGTAACCTGTAATACACACACTAACCCGGTGTGTGACCTGTAATACACACACTAACCCGGTGTGTGTGACCTGTAATACACACACTAACCCGGTGTGTGTAACCTGTAATACACACACTAACCCGGTGTGTGTGTGACCTGTAATACACTCACTAACCCGGTGTGTGTGACCTGTAATACACTCACTAACCCGGTGTGTGTGTAACCTGTAATACACACACTAACCCGGTGTGTGTGACCTGTAATACACACACTAACCCGGTGTGTGTGTAACCTGTAATACACACACTAACCCGGTGTGTGTGTGACCTGTAATACACTCACTAACCCGGTGTGTGTGACCTGTAATACACACACTAACCCGGTGTGTGTGTAACCTGTAATACACACACTAACCCGGTGTGTGTGACCTGTAATACACACACTAACCCGGTGTGTGTGACCTGTAATACACTCACTAACCCGGTGTGTGTGACCTGTAATACATGCACTAACCCGGTGTGTGTGACCTGTAATACACGCACTAACCCGGTGTGTGTGACCTGTAATACACACACTAACCCGGTGTGTGTGTGACCTGTAATACACTCACTAACCCGGTGTGTGTGACCTGTAATACACACACTAACCCGGTGTGTGTGTGACCTGTAATACACACACTAACCCGGTGTGTGTGACCTGTAATACACACACTAACCCGGTGTGTGTGACCTGTAATACACACACTAACCCGGTGTGTGTGACCTGTAATACACACACTAACCCGGTGTGTGTGACCTGTAATACACTCACTAACCCGGTGTGTGTGACCTGTAATACATGCACTAACCCGGTGTGTGTGACCTGTAATACACGCACTAACCCGGTGTGTGTGACCTGTAATACACTCACTAACCCGGTGTGTGTGACCTGTAATACATGCACTAACCCGGTGTGTGTGACCTGTAATACACGCACTAACCCGGTGTGTGTGACCTGTAATACACACACTAACCCGGTGTGTGTGTAACCTGTAATACACTCACTAACCCGGTGTGTGTGTGACCTGTAATACACGCACTAACCCGGTGTGTGTGACCTGTAATACACTCCCTAACCCGGTGTGTGTGACCTGTAATACACGCACTAACCCGGTGTGTGTGACCTGTAATACACGCACTAACCCGGTGTGTGTGACCTGTAATACACGCACTAACCCGGTGTGTGTGACCTGTAATACACTCACTAACCCGGTGTGTGTGACCTGTAATACATGCACTAACCCGGTGTGTGTGACCTGTAATACACACACTAACCCGGTGTGTGTGACCTGTAATACACACACTAACCCGGTGTGTGTGTAACCTGTAATACACTCACTAACCCGGTGTGTGTGTGACCTGTAATACACTCACTAACCCGGTGTGTGTGTGACCTGTAATACACGCACTAACCCGGTGTGTGTGACCTGTAATACACGCACTAACCCGGTGTGTGTGACCTGTAATACACGCACTAACCCGGTGTGTGTGACCTGTAATACACGCACTAACCCGGTGTGTGTGACCTGTAATACACTCACTAACCCGGTGTGTGTGACCTGTAATACACGCACTAACCCGGTGTGTGTGACCTGTAATACACGCACTAACCCGGTGTGTGTGACCTGTAATACACGCACTAACCCGGTGTGTGTGACCTGTAATACACTCACTAACCCGGTGTGTGTGACCTGTAATACACGCACTAACCCGGTGTGTGTGACCTGTAATACACGCACTAACCCGGTGTGTGTGACCTGTAATACACGCACTAACCCGGTGTGTGTGACCTGTAATACACGCACTAACCCGGTGTGTGTGAGCTGTAATACACGCACTAACCCGGTGTGTGTGACCTGTAATACACGCACTAACCCGGTGTGTGTGACCTGTAATACACGCACTAACCCGGTGTGTGTGACCTGTAATACACGCACTAACCCGGTGTGTGTGACCTGTAATACACGCACTAACCCGGTGTGTGTGACCTGTAATACACGCACTAACCCGGTGTGTGTGTGACCTGTAATACACGCACTAACCCGGTGTGTGTGACCTGTAATACACGCACTAACCCGGTGTGTGTGACCTGTAATACACGCACTAACCCGGTGTGTGTGACCTGTAATACACGCACTAACCCGGTGTGTGTGACCTGTAATACACGCACTAACCCGGTGTGTGTGACCTGTAATACACGCACTAACCCGGTGTGTGTGACCTGTAATACACGCACTAACCCGGTGTGTGTGACCTGTAATACACGCACTAACCCGGTGTGTGTGACCTGTAATACACGCACTAACCCGGTGTGTGTAACCTGTAATACACACACTAACCCGGTGTGTGTGTGACCTGTAATACACGCACTAACCCGGTGTGTGTAACCTGTAATACACGCACTAACCCGGTGTGTGTAACCTGTAATACACGCACTAACCCGGTGTGTGTGACCTGTAATACACGCACTAACCCGGTGTGTGTGACCTGTAATACACGCACTAACCCGGTGTGTGTAACCTGTAATACACGCACTAACCCGGTGTGTGTGTGACCTGTAATACACGCACTAACCCGGTGTGTGTGACCTGTAATACACGCACTAACCCGGTGTGTGTAACCTGTAATACACGCACTAACCCGGTGTGTGTGACCTGTAATACACGCACTAACCCGGTGTGTGTGTGACCTGTAATACACGCACTAACCCGGTGTGTGTGACCTGTAATACACACACTAACCCGGTGTGTGTGTGACCTGTAATACACGCACTAACCCGGTGTGTGTGTGACCTGTAATACACGCACTAACCCGGTGTGTGTGACCTGTAATACACGCACTAACCCGGTGTGTGTGACCTGTAATACACGCACTAACCCGGTGTGTGTGACCTGTAATACACGCACTAACCCGGTGTGTGTGTGACCTGTAATACACGCACTAACCCGGTGTGTGTGACCTGTAATACACACACTAACCCGGTGTGTGTGTGACCTGTAATACACGCACTAACCCGGTGTGTGTGACCTGTAATACACGCACTAACCCGGTGTGTGTGACCTGTAATACACGCACTAACCCGGTGTGTGTGACCTGTAATACACACACTAACCCGGTGTGTGTGACCTGTAATACACGCACTAACCCGGTGTGTGTGACCTGTAATACACGCACTAACCCGGTGTGTGTGACCTGTAATACACTCACTAACCCGGTGTGTGTGACCTGTAATACACGCACTAACCCGGTGTGTGTGTGACCTGTAATACACGCACTAACCCGGTGTGTGTAACCTGTAATACACGCACTAACCCGGTGTGTGTAACCTGTAATACACGCACTAACCCGGTGTGTGTAACCTGTAATACACGCACTAACCCGGTGTGTGTGTGACCTGTAATACACGCACTAACCCGGTGTGTGTGACCTGTAATACACGCACTAACCCGGTGTGTGTGTGACCTGTAATACACGCACTAACCCGGTGTGTGTAACCTGTAATACACGCACTAACCCGGTGTGTGTAACCTGTAATACACGCACTAACCCGGTGTGTGTGTGACCTGTAATACACGCACTAACCCGGTGTGTGTAACCTGTAATACACACACTAACCCGGTGTGTGTGACCTGTAATACACGCACTAACCCGGTGTGTGTGACCTGTAATACACGCACTAACCCGGTGTGTGTGACCTGTAATACACGCACTAACCCGGTGTGTGTAACCTGTAATACACGCACTAACCCGGTGTGTGTAACCTGTAATACACGCACTAACCCGGTGTGTGTGACCTGTAATACACGCACTAACCCGGTGTGTGTAACCTGTAATACACGCACTAACCCGGTGTGTGTGACCTGTAATACACGCACTAACCCGGTGTGTGTAACCTGTAATACACGCACTAACCCGGTGTGTGTAACCTGTAATACACGCACTAACCCGGTGTGTGTGACCTGTAATACACGCACTAACCCGGTGTGTGTAACCTGTAATACACACACTAACCCGGTGTGTGTGTGACCTGTAATACACGCACTAACCCGGTGTGTGTAACCTGTAATACACGCACTAACCCGGTGTGTGTAACCTGTAATACACGCACTAACCCGGTGTGTGTGACCTGTAATACACGCACTAACCCGGTGTGTGTAACCTGTAATACACACACTAACCCGGTGTGTGTGTGACCTGTAATACACGCACTAACCCGGTGTGTGTGACCTGTAATACACGCACTAACCCGGTGTGTGTAACCTGTAATACACACACTAACCCGGTGTGTGTGACCTGTAATACACACACTAACCCGGTGTGTGTGTGACCTGTAATACACGCACTAACCCGGTGTGTGTGACCTGTAATACACGCACTAACCCGGTGTGTGTGTGACCTGTAATACACGCACTAACCCGGTGTGTGTGACCTGTAATACACGCACTAACCCGGTGTGTGTGACCTGTAATACACGCACTAACCCGGTGTGTGTGTGACCTGTAATACACGCACTAACCCGGTGTGTGTGACCTGTAATACACGCACTAACCCGGTGTGTGTGACCTGTAATACACGCACTAACCCGGTGTGTGTGTGACCTGTAATACACGCACTAACCCGGTGTGTGTGACCTGTAATACACACACTAACCCGGTGTGTGTGTGACCTGTAATACACGCACTAACCCGGTGTGTGTGACCTGTAATACACGCACTAACCCGGTGTGTGTGACCTGTAATACACGCACTAACCCGGTGTGTGTGACCTGTAATACACACACTAACCCGGTGTGTGTGACCTGTAATACACTCACTAACCCGGTGTGTGTGTGACCTGTAATACACGCACTAACCCGGTGTGTGTGACCTGTAATACACGCACTAACCCGGTGTGTGTGTGACCTGTAATACACGCACTAACCCGGTGTGTGTGACCTGTAATACACGCACTAACCCGGTGTGTGTGACCTGTAATACACGCACTAACCCGGTGTGTGTGACCTGTAATACACGCACTAACCCGGTGTGTGTAACCTGTAATACACGCACTAACCCGGTGTGTGTGTGACCTGTAATACACACACTAACCCGGTGTGTGTGACCTGTAATACACACACTAACCCGGTGTGTGTGACCTGTAATACACGCACTAACCCGGTGTGTGTAACCTGTAATACACGCACTAACCCGGTGTGTGTGTGACCTGTAATACACGCACTAACCCGGTGTGTGTGTGACCTGTAATACACGCACTAACCCGGTGTGTGTGTGACCTGTAATACACGCACTAACCCGGTGTGTGTGACCTGTAATACACACACTAACCCGGTGTGTGTGACCTGTAATACACACACTAACCCGGTGTGTGTGACCTGTAATACACACACTAACCCGGTGTGTGTGTGACCTGTAATACACGCACTAACCCGGTGTGTGTGTGACCTGTAATACACGCACTAACCCGGTGTGTGTGTGACCTGTAATACACACACTAACCCGGTGTGTGTAACCTGTAATACACGCACTAACCCGGTGTGTGTAACCTGTAATACACGCACTAACCCGGTGTGTGTGACCTGTAATACACGCACTAACCCGGTGTGTGTAACCTGTAATACACGCACTAACCCGGTGTGTGTGACCTGTAATACACTCACTAACCCGGTGTGTGTGACCTGTAATACACGCACTAACCCGGTGTGTGTAACCTGTAATACACGCACTAACCCGGTGTGTGTGACCTGTAATACACGCACTAACCCGGTGTGTGTGACCTGTAATACACTCACTAACCCGGTGTGTGTGACCTGTAATACACTCACTAACCCGGTGTGTGTGACCTGTAATACACGCACTAACCCGGTGTGTGTAACCTGTAATACACGCACTAACCCGGTGTGTGTAACCTGTAATACACGCACTAACCCGGTGTGTGTGACCTGTAATACACGCACTAACCCGGTGTGTGTGACCTGTAATACACGCACTAACCCGGTGTGTGTAACCTGTAATACACGCACTAACCCGGTGTGTGTGACCTGTAATACACTCACTAACCCGGTGTGTGTGACCTGTAATACACGCACTAACCCGGTGTGTGTGTGACCTGTAATACACTCACTAACCCGGTGTGTGTGTGACCTGTAATACACTCACTAACCCGGTGTGTGTGTGACCTGTAATACACACACTAACCCGGTGTGTGTGACCTGTAATACACTCACTAACCCGGTGTGTGTGACCTGTAATACACGCACTAACCCGGTGTGTGTGACCTGTAATACACTCACTAACCCGGTGTGTGTGACCTGTAATACACGCACTAACCCGGTGTGTGTGACCTGTAATACACGCACTAACCCGGTGTGTGTGACCTGTAATACACTCACTAACCCGGTGTGTGTGACCTGTAATACACACACTAACCCGGTGTGTGTGACCTGTAATACACTCACTAACCCGGTGTGTGTAACCTGTAATACACGCACTAACCCGGTGTGTGTGACCTGTAATACACTCACTAACCCGGTGTGTGTGTAACCTGTAATACACGCACTAACCCGGTGTGTGTGACCTGTAATACACTCACTAACCCGGTGTGTGTGTAACCTGTAATACACGCACTAACCCGGTGTGTGTAACCTGTAATACACGCACTAACCCGGTGTGTGTGACCTGTAATACACTCACTAACCCGGTGTGTGTGACCTGTAATACACGCACTAACCCGGTGTGTGTAACCTGTAATACACGCACTAACCCGGTGTGTGTGACCTGTAATACACTCACTAACCCGGTGTGTGTGACCTGTAATACACGCACTAACCCGGTGTGTGTAACCTGTAATACACGCACTAACCCGGTGTGTGTGACCTGTAATACACGCACTAACCCGGTGTGTGTGACCTGTAATACACTCACTAACCCGGTGTGTGTGACCTGTAATACACTCACTAACCCGGTGTGTGTGACCTGTAATACACGCACTAACCCGGTGTGTGTAACCTGTAATACACGCACTAACCCGGTGTGTGTAACCTGTAATACACGCACTAACCCGGTGTGTGTGACCTGTAATACACGCACTAACCCGGTGTGTGTGACCTGTAATACACGCACTAACCCGGTGTGTGTAACCTGTAATACACGCACTAACCCGGTGTGTGTGACCTGTAATACACTCACTAACCCGGTGTGTGTGACCTGTAATACACTCACTAACCCGGTGTGTGTGACCTGTAATACACGCACTAACCCGGTGTGTGTGTGACCTGTAATACACTCACTAACCCGGTGTGTGTGTGACCTGTAATACACTCACTAACCCGGTGTGTGTGTGACCTGTAATACACACACTAACCCGGTGTGTGTGACCTGTAATACACTCACTAACCCGGTGTGTGTGACCTGTAAAACAGCCGCGGCTGCTTTCACCGCTTGTTGTTTTTAGGCGCGTGACGGCGGCGCTCGGCTGACGGAGGCCGGTTGGACTACTTCTGCTGGCTTACCCTTTGACCCCGGGCTCGGGGGAGCAGCCGGGGAAGGTTTTGTGGTTTCCTGCACTCTGGTTCTTCTTGGTGGAGAGGTCCAGGACGCCGTCTGAGGATAAACACACACACACGGGAGGAAAGATGTAACACGACGGAGCTCAAATGCGGTTCTCAACATCACAAACTCAATACTTCTGATTATGAATCTGCGTTGTAGACTGGAGGTTCATTATTTAGTATGCTCATGATGATGATTATTGAGTTTATTAAGAGTCTCTATGAGTTAGACAACTTTAACAGCTATTCCTGCTGCTGTTCAGTGCAAAACAACCCAAAGAGGACACGAGTAAAAACAGTTAGAAATGTAAAGACACGAAAAACTGTTGACTTTAAGTTTCAGATCATTTCTGTGCAGCAATGTTCATGCGCATTTTAAATTTTCCTGACACAGATTGGGAAAAGGCTAATATTAATAAATATCAAGATAAAAGCTAATATCTGCAGAAGCACAGCGGACGGGAAGATGATTTTCTGGAACTCTGCGCTGTGAACGTGAGCGTATGGTGTTAAAGGAGCAGCGGGCAGCGATGTGGAGACACGGTGGACTCCATGAAGAGGACGCGCTCGTCTTAGTTCTTAGTTTGAGGCAATTATATGCAAATGAAGACATAGTTGTGAATATTTTATTCCATTTTCCTTTAAATGGCGGAGGAGCTGCGGTTGTATCAATACAGTCACAAATTGAATCCGTTAATTAACTTTAACAAGATGATTCACTGTTCTCTCTCTCTCTCTCGCTCTCTATACATTCAGCTGATGCGAGTCGATGTATTCCATATTTACATGACTTTATGAGTGAGCTTTTCATTCTTTTATCAGTGATCACGTAGAGTTGCGGTAAAGATCTTTAGACAATGTAACATTCGGAGATGTTCTCATAAATATGACGATCACATTTCTTTTTATCCTCTGATGAAACCAGACGCGTGTTACGCCTTTCTTATAATAACTGAATAACGATAATAATCATTATTCAATCAAGAGGCAGATCTGATTGCACATCTAATGTTAACGTCTGCAGCTGCTTATTAATGTGTAAACGACTGAATGAATGAATTCATTTTCTTATTTCTGTGCTGAGACGACCAAAAAGAAAAATGCAAAAAATGTGCATATTCTGTGTGCTCCAGAACAGGTGGACTGTCTGTGACACTTCAGCACGGAAGTCTGGGAAATATGGCGACATGCTGTGTGTGTGAAATCACACTTTATTTGTGAATATGTTTGTCGGGGGAGATCGGGTCACCACACGTAGAAAAGATGCATCATCACGACATCATCACGACATCATCATGACATCATCACGACATCTTCAGCCTCATTTACACTCCGCTCTGACTCTGATTCTGACGTTATTTCCACGGACACCTCGGTACACGTCCTCCGTGTATTTCGGGACTTTTCCCTTCAGTACCAGAGAGCCGTTTCAATAGACTCCGGGTTCCTCAGGCTGTGCAGTCACCTGTGAGGTGGGATGTGGATAAAACACGAAGGCATCTGATAGTTTCACCAACAACAACAAAAAGAAAAAGAAAGCCCGACACTAGACGACAATACAGCTCACACAGAAGCGATGAACTCATCTCAGTCATCAGCCTCTGTGTTATGCTGCTGTAATAACTACAGTGCATGTTGACCCTCTGACCCACACACCCTACATGATGTACGCAATATATGTAACTCTATAAATATATATGATAGCACAGGACTCGGGACTGCCGCGCTGATCTTCAGCTGCTTTTTGTTGTCGTTTCATCAGACGGAATAAAAACATGAGGAGATGTTGAAATGGAAAACCACTGCAGAGCCCAGAGGGGACACAAATAGATCACTGTGGTCATATTAACGGCAGCATGCACATCGATCATACAACACGTGAAACGTTTATTAACTGGGAAACAAACCACGTGCGTTCGCAACATTTTTGCTCCGAAAATTGACGACATTTCGAGGGACAACAGCCGTGATGAATGACGCTGACGAGGTCCTCTTCTGAGCCGATGAAGATGTAAATTGGCGTCTCCGTCTTCGTTAGCACGCCTGCTTTCACGTAAGTCTCTGGTGGTCGTAATATGAACTCTCTACGTTACACTGTTTAAGAGTTGTGGGACAAAAGTGTCTCCTCATCAACATGCAGATTCATGCAGATTCATGCAGACAGGTTTCCTCAACTCTGACATCATGAACTGAAGGTTCAGTCTCCCAAAATCATCCAGGACCTCATGGACTGTGAAAGCATGCAGCTCTCTGGAGTCATGCTGTCGATTGTATCTCAATTCTATTGTCGTACGTTGAGAGCAATGTAAACCTGGAGTCAAACTCCTTGTATGCGAACACATACACGACCAATAAAGCCAATTCTGATTCCGATATTTGATGTCTTAAAAAAAAAAAAAATAGGGTGAAAAGGAAAATATGTGGACATAACTCAAACACTTAAATCTTTTTTTTATGATTATTTTTAATTAAGGAGGCTTACTGTAAGCAGATTCCAAAAAGCTGGTATTAAAAGAGGGTCACACTGCGGTGCAGCGCTTCAACCCCCGCAGCCCGTTCGGTGGACGGAGAGTCGGACCCCCTGCTGGTCGCGTTTGATTAAACCGAGATTGAGCCCGCGGCTGCACGTCAGAGCTCAGCGCTGCGAAGGCTCAATCCAAAATGAACGACGGCTTTTCAGCCGTCTGTTCATGAGCCGAGTGAGAACGTGTCGAGTCTCTGTGTGGAAAGAGAATCCGCGAGTGCAGTCGTCTGTCTGACGCGAGTTCACGTGAAGTCAACACGAGGTCCTCATAAGTGGCAGACCCCTGAATGTGTGTGTGTGTGTGTGTGTGTGTGTGTGTGTGTGTGTGTGTGTGTGTGTGTGTGTGTGTGTGTGTGTGTGTGTGTGTGTGTGTGTGTGTGTGTGTGTGTGTGTGTGGTTGCTCTCACCCTGCTGGCTGGGGTCTGGCTCGGCCTCGCTCTTTTTGACGGAGAGGTCCAGCGGGCCGTCCTGGTCGGTCATGAGAAGCTTGCTGAGGACGGGATTCTGTGCAGAGGCAGCGGGCGTTCCTCCTCCTCCTCCTCCTCCTCCTCCTCCTCCTCCTCCGCCGTTGCTGCTCTGGGTGCAGGCGGGTGCTGAGGTGGCAGCAGCGGCGGAGACGGGGCTGAGGCCGGGCCCCGGCGACAGGGAGGAGGAGGAGGCAGACGATTGAGGGGAGCTCGGCGCGGCCGGGGGCCCGGGCGGGGAGCGCGGGGCCAGAGACGCCGCTCTCGGCAGGCTTTGGTCCTTCATGGTGCCGTTGGGCAGGGGCGAGTCGTCCTGAGTCGTTTTTGAGGTATATTCGGCAGCGAACTGGCGGATCATTCGCTGCATGATCTCACGAGCCACGAGAGGAATGTGAGGTTCTGAGAAACTTGGGACGTCTGGAGAAAAAGCAAACACAGAAGGACAAACATGTCAGGAAGTCCCTGAGTCGATGCCGTGTTCATCATCTTATTTCATCCTGGAAATGTAATCCCGATGCTGTGTTGAAATAATCCTAAAATCACTGACAAACACCACTTAATCCTGCTGATTGGCCGCGGTGAGAGTGCCATGGTATCTGTGTGCATGGTTTCTAGCTTTGGCTTCTTCTTCTCTGTTTAATATCAGCGTAGATTCAGACTCTTTGTCTGTTGGACTGTCGTACAGAAGGAGTAGTTTGGCGACATTGCCCTGGGCTTCTGGGAAGTTGTAATGGCTTAACAATTACCTCAAATGTATAAAGATTGAAATTATAATTGAAAGATGAATATTGTCAGCTCACCCTACAGTAGTGCACCAGCAGGTTTTATTCTTTGCTGCTGCAGTAACTTCCACACCAGTGGGTTAAGAGACGGTGATTACTAGACTTCATACTAGCATTTGTACGACTGTATCAGGTAGTATTGCATCATATCCCGTCGTACTGTACAGCAGTTATGGATGAGAACCGGCTCCTACTTGTCCCATTCTTTGGAATATCAGATTTGATCGTTCATCGGAGCATTTTGCATCTTCCATTGGTAAAATATCGAGCACGCATTGCAGTGAAACATGAATAAAAGAACTATTTCAAAGTGCAACAAGTGCCAGAAGACAACCGAATGATCCCCGCTGCGACAACACAAGCTCACAAACACTCGTCACTAATATACATAATAAAAACATGACAACACTCATTTGTTATTCATGCATTAATCTGCCATTGTCCCAGATAAATCATCTGCACGTATCTCTTCATCACCAGCAGCTGTACTATTAGGATACGTTCAGTCAAACCCTAAATCCTCCAAACAATACATTAGCCCCCAAACAAGCTACTCCTGAAAGCTGAAGTAATCCCCAAAACATCCCATATCTCCTGCAGTGCACATAAACTACATGCAGCACTTAATCCTCCCTGTGGAGCGAGCTCAAGGCACCGTCACGTCAGAGTACAGCAGGTGCACGCTGCCACCTCCAGCCACGCCTTACACGTATGCTTTCCCAGCATGCTTCCTGTTTGTAAACCGGCACCGCGTCTCCAGTTATCCGATCCCGTAGCTCGATTGCTGTTTCCGTCGCATTGTGTGCTCCAACTACAGGAGCAGGGAAGTAAATGTGTGGAAAACATCTGATGATCTAGAGTTCTGAACCTTTGACTCTGGAGGGCGGACGGCAGCCTGAGGCTGTGGTGAAGCGTGTGCTCGAGACTAAAGGTGACGTCTCAATGAAGCGCCGTGTCTGCCAGCGTCTGCTTCAACTTTTTTAATTCACCATTTCTTATCCTTGTTGGCTCGTCTCCTATTCAATCCTCGAGTTCATCTCGAAACTCTTCTTCTGCTGTTTAACATAACATGCAACTTTTGTTTTGAAAAGTGATAACAACAAAATAATAAAAGAGTTATAACACCAGTACGTGTTGCTCCAATGAACAATGTCATCACATCAATACGATCGTGTTTCCACAGAGGATTAAAATGAACACCAACAAAATGAAGTGTTACAGGAATGTCGGCACATCTACAACAATCTCCTGCGCTTCTTATGAGATGAAACCAGTTTTACGTCAAACTTGCCATGCGGCCGGCTGCAACGACGTAGAAAGACGTGAGAGAACTATGAACGAACAAAAAGCTTTAAATGATAAAAAACAGAACAGGAAGAGGGTCAGTGTGCTGGAAATGTGCCCTAATTATGAAGCTCCATTTGGACAGATGTAGGATTCATGCTGCCACTTTGGGAATCCTCCCGGGGAAACCCCAGCGTGTGTGTGTGTGTGTGTGTGTGTGTGTGTGTGTGTGTGTGTGTGTGTGTGTGTGTGTGTGTGTGTGTGTGTGTGTGTGTGTGTGTGTGTGTGTGTGTGTGTGTGTGTGTGTGTGTGTGTGTGCTGCGTTAACTAGGAAATGTCTCGTTGTGTAAACACTCCAGCTTTGTGCGCCGGAGGTCTCGCCTCGCTACGACAAAGCAGAGTGATGCTGGCAGCTGAATCTTTTATTTCTTTTTCAGAAACCTTTTCCTCGAGTAGTCCAGGACCTCTTCTGTCCAAAAAAACAAAGTATATAGATCTATAGATATAGATACATGTAAAAAATGATGCATGAAATGCATTTTATTTGTCTTCAGTGTCTCCCCTTAAGAATTTAAATGACATTGTTATAAATTGTTGCTGTAATAAAGTGTGTGTGTGTGTGTGTGTGTGTGTGTGTGTGTGTGTGTGTGTGTGTGTGTGTGTGTGTGTGTGTGTGTGTGTGTGTGTGTCCGTCCCATCCCATCATGCCTGGGCCTGTGTGAGCGTTTATCGGTCTATATACGGCAGCTCCACGGGCAGCTCTGCCTGCGTGAGTGAAGCCGGATTGATTTGAAGCCGAGCGTTGATTGGACAGACGGCAGCTTCCGTCTGGTGGGCTCAGCTCCTCCGTCACAGAGCGGCTCAGCTCCTCCGTCACAGAGCGGCTCAGCTCTTCCGTCACAGAGCGGCTCAGCTCCTCCGTCACAGAGCGGCTCAGCTCCTCCGTCACAGAGCGGCTCTCTGCCTCGGGACACAACGCGACACACTCCCCGTGCGGAGGGGCAACATTACGGCTGCTCTGCAAATATTCTGACTTTGAAGCGGTGCCGATTAATACGAGCACCAGATACGAACGCTAAAGCCGTCATCATCACGTTTGAATGTGAAACCAGGACTCTCGTTTATTTTAGGTAGTAGTTCACTCAGCAGTTTGGTCAACCACGAACAAATCCAGTCCATTATGAACTATTACTTACAATAAACACCAGAAACATCTCTCTGCACAATGTAATCTAGTTCAACAGCACCACAAACTACATCCTCCAACGTTATCGTGACGTTTAATCAACACCGCTGAAACTCATGGAAATGCTTCTGAAGGGTTGAAGGTTGCCGTGAGTCTGCGTCGGCCGAGGTGCAGCTTTATGTTTGGCCCTCGACATTAAGGCTGCACTCCTCATGTGACTGTGAGATAGTCCCACAGTTCAGTCCAGTTCATTCTTTTACTGCCGGACTCAAAGTCCGTCCGAAAAGCCTACAACACAAACAACGACACATTCATTCAAACAGAAGCGTTGCTTGATAAGAGCTCGTTAAAGCAATGTTTCCGCGGGTCGAGAACCAATCAGCCATCAGAGGGATTTCTACATCACATCTCTCTATAGAGCCTGTAAAGTGTGCACAAAACAACCCGCTTGCACTACACCTCCTTGGTTTAAGTAACACCCGCATAAAAGATGGAAAGTTGAGCTCTCAGTTTGGTTCGGTCCGTACGTCGGCGGTGATTTAACTTCCACCCTCTCAAATTCAGCACCGGCTTCTCGGTCATCTCTCCGATGTAAAACCTTCTGCAGAGTTTCCCTCATTGTAACGGTGACCTCGTTAGTACAGGTCGGTAAAGTGGGTCGGCCTCTCTGGCCCAGATCTTCCCTGGTTTAGGGTCTACCTGGAGGGCAGAAATGTCTTTGCTCCAATTGTAAAAAAGCTTCGGTACGGTGTCCCTCAGGAATCCATCCCCGGCCCCCTTTCTATCCAAACTGTCACAGTTATGCAGATGAGGCACCACTTCACACATTCTCCAACAGACTGGTGTCCTTCCTGCTGAAGTACTGACGTCCTCAACTAGTGCGCCACGCACACACACACACACACACACACACACACACACACACACACACACACACACACACACACACACACACACACACACACACACACACTAAACACAATGTGAGTCAGAAGGAGAAGAGAAGTTTACTCTTTCTTTGATTTTATAAGTCAAAAGGAAGTCGAGACCATTTGACATCAACAGTGATTGGTTGTATTGGACATGAATCGGTGATTAAACAGTTTTTAATATATTGGCCAATGTGTCGCAACAAAAAGCACCATTACCGCTGCGGTCACTTCCATCACTTCCATCACGGAGCGCCTTCGGGGGCTAAAAATGTTCTAAAAAACCAAACATCTGTAAATCTGGTTTCAACTCCAAATGGGATCGAAAATAATTAATTGCAATAAATGTCTTAAATATATATAATACACTCCGGTATTATATTCCCTTTATAGAGAATCTCAGGTTTTAGTGAAATCCCCTCATATCGACTGATTTCCCCCGAGTTTTAACCAAATTGCCCGACTTGACTTGTATCAAACGCACCTCTGGAAACTCTAAAATGTTCCAGATATTAATGACCAGAGGGAAGTGAAGATGAGTAATGAAATGACTGATGAGGTGTGTGTGTGTGTGTTACCTTTCCTGTGGAACACAGCATTGAGGAAGTCTTGGGCCTGTCTCTCCAGCCGGCAGATCCGAGACGGCTCCGACAGCACCTGGCTGCCTCCACCCTTCTCTGCGCCGCGCTCCTGCACAGACGAGCACACCGAGACCAACGGGTGAGTAACAGCCTGCTGCGTCAGCAAAAAGAATGAAACCGCTCAGTTTTCTTTATTCTAACAGCTGAGAAAAGGTGAGTGTGGAGACACTCTGGTCTATTGATCTGTAATTAGATTTATTAGAATACGTTTATAAATGTTTTGTATTTTATATTTGCAATACCTACATTAATAATTAATTGAACTCACAATTAATATTAGTGTTGATTAACATGTACATTTGATGTTTTTTGATGACTACTTCAACACAATAATGGTCATTTTAATGGCGACGTCGTTTTCTTTCGAGTGTCGAATCAATTAATTGATCCATTGTTTCAGCGCTACATAATTGTTTGTGTTTTTCAATTTTCATACAAATTGATGTCATTTAACTGATCCTTCCCTGAGTCCCCGCCCCTTGACTGCAGACTGGCCAATCATAGCGTAGCATCAGGTTCCGGTCCACAGACTCTCATGCGTCGTGTCAGATTCTCTTCATTTTCAGGCTGTTTTTTGTGGATTTGGAGCTCGTTTCTCCACCAGTTTGTTATGAATTCCTGGTCTGGTCTCTACTAACTTCTCTACTGAGGCGCCATTGTTGGAGGCGGAGCTCTTCCCGCTGACGGCCAATGAAACGGCTTCCTCAGGATGTCCACGGTCTCGAGCCTGACGCTCTGCCAATCAGAGATTATTATAAGAAAAAGAAAAATCCAGCCTCCGAGTATGACGGGCTCAACCCCACGGTGAGTGTGACGTCGTGTCTTTACGACACTGAACGGGGAGTTTGAGGATGTCTGCGTCCGTTCGCCTCAATCGTAAAAGACGAAGCAGCGAACTGAGACGAGTGTGTTTGAGGATTCCATCCGCTCACACCCCCCTCAGCGCTCTCTCTCTGCTGGCTTCAGATCAATGAATCAATGGTGCCTGCCCACTGAAGCTCCTCTGGCAGTTCACACACAAGCAGAGGGTAATAACTGTGAGGCGGGGGAGCTTTCAAGATTGGGAAATACAATTAAGGCTGCTGCAACATTTTTGTCTTATTATTCGGCCTGATTGTGATTAACGCGCCGCGAGATGCGAGCATAATTATCGACCGGTCGGATGCCGGCGAGTGCTGCAGCAGCGAGGATGTGTTGTTGTGCTTTATTAGCAGAGAGCGACAGAAACGGCGACACGGGGGCAGAGAGGGAGACAGATGGGCGTGGACGGAGGGGGTTGCCGGTGAGGTAAGGAGGTTTTTGGGAGACAGATGGCCGGACCTCCGAGGTCGGACCGGGGTGAAGTTGAAAAACAAGCCGCCGCCTCGGGAAGGACGCCCCCTCCTAAGCTTCCTTCCCCTCCCTCATTCACTCGTTCGGTCACATCCCAAAACTAAAGGAGATGGAAAACATGGACAAGAAGTCCTTCAAATGTTCTCTGAGCAATGGAACATGCTTTTACCATTGAGCAAATGAAGACCGTGTGACGCGATCGAACGCTCCAGAACGAGAGAGTAAGTGCACCTTGAGTTGGGATCAAAGCAGCAGATAAATGTTTAGTTTCCAACTAACTTTCGTCGAATAAACTTCTTATTCTCTTATAACTCTTGAGAGGAGGCAGCGGCCTCTTTGCTGCTGTGGGAGTCGCACTAATTTACACCCATGTCACCATCCTCCTCCTTACACACACACACACACACACACACACACCATTATGTCACTCTCCTTTCAGAAGCTAAATTGGGGTCAAGACCATGATGGTGGAACAACACAAATAACAAGTATGCAGGAGGAGGAGGAGCTTCCAGCAGAAAGCTCGGGAAGCGGCGGGCAGACAAAAACACCCAAAGTGTGGACAAAGGAAAGAAACTCCTGTTAGACAGGAAGCAGAATCCATCTCTGCTCTGCAGGATATACACAGGAGCTGGAAACACATTGATTCACCTTTTATATTGCTGTCTTGACTTGAAAATGCATGAAACACCCCCCCCCCCCCCCCAATCTCTCAAGCTTTCCCTCATGTAGTGGAAGTGCTGAAGATGATTTTCAGCTTTATTACATTTTGCACATACCACATATTCTCTTTATATTTTATTCAAAGTCGCTCTAATTTCTCACAGATGCTGATTATTCATTCATTGCAAGCCTCGGATGAATGTGCTGCACAGTTCATATTTGAAACCCGGTGATTAATGATCATGAAGTCGTTTAAAAGCTGACACGTCCGTCGGTTGGTTTCTGTGAAGCTCACATTAGAAATACGCTTATTGGCTTCCTTGCTGAGAGGAAGATGAGAAACTATGTCAGGGAGTCAAGTAGCTTAGCTTAGCATAAAGACTGCTAGCCTGGGTCTGTCCAAAGGTGAACCAGACTCACGGCCTCGCTGTTGTGGGTCTCCGTCCAAAATGTCATCACTTCATCATTTTACCTCATCAGGCATGTGTTTGATATTGTCATAATTAGCACATGACTCAGGGCAGAAGACGTGCTTTGTGTGGTCACACTGACCTTTGACCTTTGACCACCGAGTTCAGTCTCGGCGGACGATTGTGCCAAATTTAAAGAACTTCCCTCCGGGCATTCCTGAGATGTCGCTTTTACAAGAATGGGACGAACGGAAGGAAAACCCCCAAAAACATGACGTGTCTGTCCGAGGCATTTAATTGCCATAAAAAGGACCAAACTGGAGTTATTGTCCCTTCAACACCTCCAGAACAAGTGATTTAATGATATCGGTGCCCTGGCCTCCAGGAACACCTGAAAGAATCGGAGTTATCTCTGATCGGGTCCTTTAACTCGGACACAGAACAACCTTTAATAAGCACATCGAGATCTGGCACACCCTTTTTCTATGAATAGTACGGCTACATTTACTGCTATTATCATTGTTTTATAACCACTGCTGCTCGCACAAGTAGTCTGATTGCTTTCATTATTTCTGCTACAACTGTCTCTCTTTCTCTCCCTTTTTCCCTCCCTCCGTCTCCCTCTCTCTAAACCCATCGGGTGAAACGGCCGTCCACCCGAGAGCCCGGTTCCGCCAAAGGTTTCGGAGTACGGTCTAGACCTGCTCTCTATGAAAAGATAACTTCTATGATTTAACGCCACATGAATGAATTGACGTAAAAAAAAAAAGTGATAAAAAAAGTGTCTACGACTGTCGTAGTATATCATGCCACAACGATTTCATAAAAAAAAGTCATAGTATCGTATTTTTTTAAAGTTTTTAAAAAGTCAGTGTAGCATGTCGAAAAAAGTAATTATAAAATGTCGAAAAAGTACGATAGTATGTTGAAGAAAACAAAACAAAAAGTCATAGTATAGCGTGTCGAAAAAAGTGAAGAAAATGTCATTTAGTGTGTAAAAAAGTATGGTATGTCAAAAAACTGTTGTAAAAAAAAAATGTTGAAAAATATCCAAAAAAGTCGTGTCACATAACGTCGTAAAAATATATTTTTTAAAAGTCATAGTATGTCGGAAAAATGGCATAAAAATGTCATAATTCAACAAAATGTATTTCGTGCAGCCCAAAATCACAAATCATGAATTTGCTTCAGAGGGCTTCAGACTGTACACATACACGGTGTAGTATGTCAAAAATATATTTAAAACATGTCTTAGAAATGTTGATGCAACTTCGTCATGGCAGGTTTTTTCTCTGAGGACCCGAGGAGGTGAAGTGTTTGTGTACGCGGTTCTCAAGAAAGCTGCGAGCAGCAACACCTGAAAGTGAACCCACAGCGGCCGGAGTTCTTCTGATACCCAACATGCATTTTGTTCTGCGCTTAGGAACCCCCGTGGGCATTAATGAGGGGGATTGCACCGTGTGAACCCTGGACCTGAACCCCGTGAGATGAAAGCGATAACACCGCCGTCTCCTACCTTGACTTTCTCACGTCTCAGGCAGCAGAAGAGACAGTTTTCATCGAAGGACCAGTCAGACACTTCCTCGGGCTCGCAGTCTGCACAAGAGAGGGAGACAGAAAGCGCCGGGTTAAACACACTACAAAAGCATCCCGTCACTGTGAAGAACTAATTACCCCATTCCAAGCCTGCATTTTGTTAAACATGTACAGTGGGATGAAGAAATCCACTGCCGTCTCCTGGTAGTTCACCTGCTGCCATCATGAAACAGAAAACAGCCCCTCCCTCTCCCTCTCTCTGTGTTATGCCGCAATCAATGCAATACAAGTTTAAATGCAAAATAATTTGTCAAGGAGCTGCAATGGATGATCATATTCATGGGCTAGTATGTAGTATTTGTATTCATTGTTTTGAGTCATTTCTCATGAGTGAGAGAGAGAGAGAGTGAGAGAGAGAGAGACTGCTGTCGACTTGGTTACAGCTGAGCTGTTGCCATGGCGCTACGCTTCCTTTAAAAAGCCCTCGGTTCAGTCTGAAAACAGAGAGAGAAGAGAGATGCAGTGAAATAGACGAAGCAACGGAGGAGAGAAGGAAAGGAGGAGTGTGTTACAGTACAGACGTGTGGGGGGGGGGGAGAGAGAGAGAGAGAGAGAGAGAGAGAGAGTGAGAGTGAGAGTGAGAGAGAGAGTGAGAGTGAGAGAGAGAGAGAGAGTGAGAGTGAGAGAGAGAGAGAGAGAAAAGAATGAGTGAGTGAGTGAGTGAGTGAGTGAGAGAGACCTCTGAAGATCCCTAAGACCTGAATGACTGTAAACTGCTTAACAGCATTCCAACAATAAAGATTAGAAGAACAATAGTTGGAATGCTCAACAGCATTCCAACAATAAATGGTTCCTTTTCATGCATTGAACAGAGTGAAGATATTGAGAATATTGCACCTCTGTAGGTCACATATGTGTTTTCCAATCACAGTCCACTTTCTCTCACATTCCTGTGAGATGTGCAACACATAAAAGGGGCCGTGTATTACTCCCTCTCTCCTTCTACTGCTGTAATGAAAAAGGCAGGTGAGCTGTGCTTGAACCCCGTGGTTGTCCCTGGGATGGGGCCAATTAGCTCAAGTCCCACTGCGATCGTGACCTCCCGCCCTCGCAGTGTAGTCACGTTCCTGTTTGTGAGCTCGAGGAAGACGTCGACACCTTTTGCATGAATCGTTGAGTTCCTGCTCGATACCACCTTTTTAACATAATTAACAAAAACATTTTTGATTCATGTCCGTTTAAAGTTTAACCACAGACGCAGCTTTTAAAAGTTTGTTTGTTTGATTTCGTTCATGTCCACAGTTCATAGTCATTCATCTTTTATTAACTGTGAATCACTTTCTAATTCCGTTTGGATATCTAAAAGAGAAGTCGATCTTTCAACATCCATTTTATGTTCTCTATTATCGCAAAGTTGCATTTGCCGTTTGCGTATTTGTTTGTTTGTGTGTTTGAGAATGTTTACCTTGGAAAAGCGTGATATCGTTGACTAGTCCCGGCCCAAACAAGCCTTCCAAGATGCTTTCAAAGCCTATGAAAAGAGAAGAGGCGTGACGTTAATGCAGGCGGACATGTTTACCATCAAAACAACGAGTGACAGCGGCTTTAATACCACGTAAAACAAAACCTGAAAGAAGGAAAAAAACACTGTCAAACTGCAATATTAAAGCATTTTTGAGACAATATTTCATCTTTTGAAGGGTTAGGAACACAAATGACAAAGTGCGTTTCCCGTAGGGTATATTTTGCTGATGCACAGCCTCCACTGCAATTAAAGAAATCTACAACAAACTAAAGTGAAAGTAGCAGCTCAAAGCAGTTTGCAATCTGAAGTTGTTTTGCATTTGAAGGGCGTAAATAAAAATAGTTTTTCTGTATTAGAAACAGACAATAATACAAATAAAGTCACACAAAGACACACATAGACAATGATGTGAGAGCACACACACACACACACACACACACACACAGAAACACATCGAAATATCTACGAGGAGGAGGCTTTGTGAGCGGTCATTACACACACACACACACACACACACACACACACGTCTTTCTTCTCAGCCTTCAAAGAAAAATTAGCGCTTTACCTCTAACACACCAAGCTAACGTCACTCATTTTTTTTATCAACTGTAAATACCCTCGTCCTGCTGTTGCTTGGCAACCGCATACAGAGAAACATAAATACATATTGCAATTTTCAACCTGACCCTCCTCCCACCTCCCCCAACGTCATCCCCCATTAAATGGAAATGGAGGCAGACCCAGAGCAACAGAGACAAAGACATACATCTGCGTGCGTGTGCGTGTGCGTGTGCGTGCTTAACATGGAGTAGAAAGGTTAGCGGAGCACATATGCACGGTTCAAGTGTAGCCACTTGTCAGGCCACATGCTGAACACAGAAATGAACGAGCTCGATGAGCCGCAGTCGAAACGTACGTCTCCGTTATAAAATCATTACGGCCGAACTCACGGCAACGGCAACGCCGCTTCAGCTCCCGACCAACCGGTGGGAAGAGTCGAGGCTTCGAGGACTGCAGATGTGTTTCTAAATGTTTCCGCCCGACGACCGGTGATGAGTCCCGTATACGGTCTGGACGAGGTTTACGTTTGAAAAGAAACAGCGACAATGAGGTTAAAACGCTGACGTTACGCTTTAATTTGAGGGTTTTTACATCCACAGCCTTTTTATACACAATACTGCAGTTTTAGAAGACAGGAAGTAACTAGCCAAGTTACAAAGAACTTAGATTAATATTCAATATTCGGTATGAAGGGCTCTCTAAAGGGTTAAAAACAAGACACTTGGTATCTTGATACTACAACCAGCACAAAAACACATGACCAGTTGGATTTAGGGAAATTCCACGATGTGACCATAAAGCATCTTTAGGGTCATTGGGCCTCATGCACCACTCGTACCAACATATTTGCTCTTAAGGGTTCCGTTGAAGAGTGAAAACTTGCCGCATTCACCAATTTTCCCGTATTTCGAATTTTCTCTTGAGTACGAATACGATTTACGGATGTTCCCGACATGTCGTGCGTTTGGTGTGAAATGAGTCTGCGGTTATCCGAGCGTCAACAAACTGGGCTACATCTCCATCAGCACAATATTGACAGAAACACGCGAGGACGAAGAAAGGAGGCAGCTTCTCGCTTTACCTGCCAAGCGAATCTGGAAACACGCCTGTGCTGTCTGCAAATGAACCAACGTTGCTATGAATACAGAATGAAATATTACGATATCACAGAGTCACTGCCAATTTCCCAACCGTACCAATTTCTACGAATCAGACATTTTTTATTGTTGCCATTTTAACAGACAGCCGACCCTTTGAAAAGCTCCCGGCAGCTACGTTACCATGGAGCCCACACTGTCACGAACTGCACTATCTGAATAAATATCATCTAATGTTTGGAAAGACAATGTTACACAACGGTTAAACGTGACGAGCTCCAAAACCACGAAATCAGCCTCAAAAATAAAGGAAATCTAAAGTCTAAAAGCATCACATTGTTGTCGGGCCCTGGTGGGAGCTGGGCGATGCTAAGCTATGATTGGCCAGTCTGAGTACCAGGGGGCGGGACTTAGCGAAAGGTCAGTTGTTTCAGTAAATTTCAGTTCAGTCTGAAAGTCTTTGTCAATCTGCTCATTTCAAATCAGTCAGCGCATCTCTGATTCAGGGCTTGGACATGCAGAGAAGCCAAAGTCACATTGCTGTTACGTTAAATGTATGTGTGTGTGTGTGTGTGTGTGTGTGTGTGTGTGTGCGTGTATGTATATGTGTGTGTGTGAAATCCCTCCGTACCAGTCCTTTAGTCTTCTCAGTTTGTGTTGGCCCGAAGCCAGAAACAAGATAAGTTGTTATTCTTTGAATTCCAGCAAGACCTACCATGTGGTGATGGTATGATAGACACATCAACACTCACACACACACCTACACACACACACACACAGAATCACAAGACATCGAGCTCATCCACATTTGCACCAGAGAGGACTAAAAAGCAGCACAGACTTCAAATATGTGATGTGAACGTACGGACGGCACAAATGAAACCTCGTTGAGTGAGGAGCTGCTGCAGAAGGAGGGTGTTGAAATATGATTTCAATAATAAAGCGGAGGGTTGGTTACATGAACACACTCGCACACACTGACGGATTCAGCATTCAAACATGCGATTCCTCTCGTAACTGCGTCATTTAAAGCTAAAATGATTTATAACATTGCGGTTTTCTGATGTTGGAACAGCAGGAGCGCTTCACACTTGCATGTGAACACGTTAACGTGCACCATCTGCAAGCAAAGAAAGTAAAACAGCAGAGTCACTCCCCCTGTTGTTTCAACAGGTAGAGTTAATGATCAAATTGCTCTCTTACACTCATTTAATTGTCTTACAATATAATTGGGAAAACACGTCAAGTTAAATACAAAAGAAGATATAAACTCAACAAAAACAGTCACTTTTTATAAGGATTGCTTAAATGACTTTTTTGAAGAAGTAACTCATCTGTCATCTAGACCTATGGAGACAGAAGCAGAGGCATTGGTCTTTTTTATTTTCATACGGAGAAGGTTTCATAAACGACCAGCAAACGATGGATTAATCCACCTCAGAGTGGACGTTGGACGACGTCCAGCAGGAACTACATCTTACGCCGTACAAACACAAAAGCACTGCTGGGAGCCACCGAGCTGCTCAGAAATTCATTCAGGGCGCGCTCATCAAATCAAAGCGCGCACAAGAAACAGCGTCTTTCCAATTCCCTCCGAGCCGCGGAAGAGGAACTTGACACTGGAGGAAGTATTGCCATCCATCTGAACATGGAAACCGACGTTCGGCTCTCCTGTGACCACTGGACCTCAGCTATATATAGTGCTGCATGAGCATTAATAATGCAGCATGACTAAAGCTCTTAGAACAGGCCTTCTCGCCTGGCCCTGATCAAATCAATACCTAATTAAGCCCGACCGGGGTCTGGGCTGAAGAGAGGAGGAAGTGAGGCAACATGTGTGAGGGACGGGAAGGATCAGAAAGCCTGCTTGAATTAAACAGCTGATATCCAGTCAGCAAGAAAAACGTCACCACCTGACCTCCTTATCGGTCGGTTCGTGTGCAGGTTTAGTAATTTAGTTACTTTGCGTCGGTAACTCTGGTCCCATGTTCCCCAACCCCCAAAATATCGAGTGCGAGAGACGATTGCACGTCTTCAGATATTACCGCAAGATGCAGTACGCATGCATGAACAGTAGGGGCAGCGTAGGGCAATTCAATTTTCATTCTCCTAAACCTACGAGTTAAAGTTAAAACGGATAAAATGGCAACAGAAGAGGATGTCAGGTTGATGATTCACTCGGTAGATTACAGAGACTGAACTATAAAGTTGTTTTTGTTGAATGAAGCCCGAGGATCAGTGGCGCTACAGACCTCATTGATATTAATGCTCTTTGCACTATTTAGCTGCAGCCATTGCACAGTATGTGCTTCTTCTTTTTTTTAAACCCCAAAAAACAAGTAAGAACAACATTATTTTGTGTAATTCTTTGCCCTTCAACCCCGATTATGATCCACGGAGCATAAACACATAATCCACTCCGGTGATAGCCGGGGGACTCGGGATTTGGAACGACACAGGACGTCACATGACACGTCGGCAAGCAGAAAACACTCAAACTTATCTCAACCAACATGACTACAAAATGCTGCTTTGTATGAACCGCAGAAACCGAGGAGCTAACACAAGCTAGTCCGCTACATGACCAGCCTGATCTCACAGAGATACTTGAAATGGCCGCGACCTCTTAACGGGTCAGACATGTTTTCATAAAGTCCGGATGAGGAGGAGGTTGGAGTGAACGGATGGATCACCCGCTTTCATGTCCCGTGTGAAACCCAAAAGTCAACATGTAAAACGTAATTAAAGTTGCACAACAAACACTTATTTAAACCTAAACCCTGATCTTATCTTTCCTAAACACATCCAAGTAGTTTTGTTCCATACGGTTACGTTGTTTCCGTGCCGCCACCACGTGACGCAAAGTCATGGTCGTGTATTTCTGTGAAAAATAACAAAAGTAGAATGTTTTGGCTGACATGCTACGCCAAACTTTCTGTGACTTTTGTTTGGAGTTTCTGGCCTGAAGGTAAAAAAAAAAGACTTAACGTAGCAAGAAAAAGAAAGACAAATGTAGCATAAAGCATCGTTATTGTGGCTAACGTGAAGCTAGGCTAACATGCGTGTTAGTCCATAGTGCTGCGGGAATGAGTCCAAAAAATGAATAAAGCAAATACGTGCACGATTGGCCAAAGGTAAAACGCAGAGACTCAATCAAACTGCAGGAAACACACACACAGTAGCAATGAACACAGTGTGTCGATTCAATCTGACGGCTTCTCGGCAAACCAAATCCCTAATCTCATCTCATCTCTCTCTCTCTGAAGTATCCGGTGATGATCTCAAAGGAGGCTGATGTGCGCTGGCAGCTATTTCTGTGACTAACACACCACACACACACACACACACACACACACACACACACACACACACACACACACACACACACACACACACACACACACACACACACACACACACACACACGCTTGTTAACGAAGCAGAGACGCTGTAAAAGCAATCTAAATTGGGCGGCGTCTCACAAGAAGCAAACCAAAAGACTACACACCATCACACCACACATCAAACAGTGGATTTGGTGGTTTTACGGTGCGTTGCGTTGAGCCAGTCACACCTTCAACATGGTCATGGCTTCCAGGAGGAAAGGAGAAAGAAAAAGAAACAAGGTCGAGCTCTCTGATTGGTTGATGAATCACCCGCCCCAACATCAAACAGCAGCACATCGGATGACCGCATGTGTGCAACAAATCCCTCTCCTACATACACACACAGAGCCTAAATGTATGGCTGTGTATTTGGGGTCCGTGTATCCCCATAATGCACTGGGGCAAACCTGGACTCGAATGCGGTGCTGCTCAAAATAAACGTTTCTTTTTATTTCTTCCTGTTGGCTTTTGCTCATCTCTGCAACCGAGCAGATGTCACAGCGGGAGGAAAGAGAAATAAGAATTAGTGCAATTACTCATCTAATTACCTAATTATTTCATTATGTGGTGGAGAGCAGGAAGGAGGATGGGGATGGTCTCCCTCTCTCTCCCTCTCTCGCTCTCTCTCTCTCGTGTTTCCTTTCGTCCGCTGTGCTCCGCTACTGCTGCTGACGACGACTGGAAATACTTCAAAGTATTACCTTTCTGCACTGAGCCTCTGATTGGATTCTGGTCTTCCTGTGCAGATTGTATAGCTTCTTCTTCTCCATCATTCATTTGTCCAACCCCTTCTCATTTCGCCCTCCCTCCCGTTTTTGCATGTATACATGCAAAAACGGGAGGGAGGGCGAAGACGTAGAGAAAGTGAGAAGAGAAGGAGGGCAGCGCTAACGAGGAAACAAATTGAAAACAATTAAAAGAGAGATGGGGGGGGGTTGTGTGTTTGTGCAAATGAATGTCGGGTGTGTGTGTGTGTGTGTGTGTGTGTGTGTGTGGGGGGGGTGATTAGTGAGGGATTACTGAATGGGAGTGGTAAGTGGTGTATTCTTTGTATTTTCTGCCAATTAACTTGCCTGCTAAAGTAGTAAACAGGGATGTGATGGAGCGAAAGTCTCGAGAGGACGACAGACACTGAACTGGTGCCTTCAGGCCCTGTAGTTTATTTGAGCTCAGGAGTGTTTCGATTGTTTTTGTTGAGGTGATAACTCTGTATTTGAAGCCGTCACTGCACTGAGATCAATACAAATGTGAGTCTGTTGAGGTGCATTCCACTCGTACTTGCAATACTTCATCCCCCGATGTTTTTAACTGGAACTACGTCTGATAAATGTGATGGATCTCCAGTTGCTCTGGTTAAAGAAAGAGTTGCTCCAACCAGACAAAGTGCAGTTTACATCCACGTCTGTCCAAAATGTCATCACTTCATCATTTTATCATATTAAACATTTGTGTGAAATAATGAATTCTTGAGTCGTTCAGAGAGGTCTCAGTGAGCGTTTGACCACTGAAGTCTAATCAGTTAATTCTTGAGTCAGAGTGGACTCAAGGCCTTCCGGTGATATCGTGTTCACGAGGATGGGACGAATGTGAGGTCACAGTGAGCTTGACCTTTAACCTTTCACCACCAAATTCTCATCGGTTCATCCTCGAGTCAAGGTGGAAGTTTGTGCCAAATTTCAGGGAAATTCCCTCCGGGCGTTGCCGAGATATTGCGTAGAAAAACTGCCACCAAGTTTGTTCTGATTGGTCTGAAGTCTGTAAATCTGGTGCAGATATACTTTGTGTCGAAAAGCACAACACGTACATTGTTTGATCACATGAGAAATGAATCTATTATCAATCTGCACACATTTAGTCATTAAGTCTTCTTAACTGGCATGGAGCTAAACCCATCATGCTTATTTAAAGATGAAGGGGACTGGAAACCGGATTTATTTTGACTCCCCGCTGCTGCCAAAACTCTCTGAAGTTGGCAGGATGACCGGCCGCTGAACATCTGTCCAGCAAGCGGCGCCACGACTCGGTCATGTGACTGCTCTTTTTTTGTTTTGAGGAGTCTTGCATATGCTCCGTTTGAGCGTAGAGAAACCCAACGGTTGGTGTGATTGCACCTCCAGCAAACGCTGTGAGACGCAGCAGAAGAGAACGAAGGGAACTGGCTTCCTGCTGTGTGTTTGGCGGTTTTCCAGCCAAATAATACTCCGGATTGCTGCTGAAGCAAAGAGACGCCGTGAGACCGGCTGCACCGGCGCCACCTGGTTACGTCAATAGTAAGTCTACGCGGCTGCATGTAAACAGGAATATTAGAGGAATATTATTTTTCCTCAGCGATGTAAACAGCTGAGTAGAATCTTTTCTTTTTTTTGCAATAGTCGCAAACCTCTGATCCAACTCCGACATGAATGAAGTGCGGCCCTTCAGCGTGACAAAGCGTCGTCTCTGTGACCGACGCGTGTCCCTCTCCACGCGGCCGCGTGCGGCTTTCATCACGCTGCAAGGTCGCGTTACAAGGAGAGAAAGAAAAAACATAGAAACGTGAACGTCAGAGAGAGTCAACAATAAGACGAGCAATGAAGTAAATGAACGGATGAATTGCAGATAGTTCTGTAATGCCAGGAGAGCAGCGTAGCATGTTTTGTTCTTGCATATTGACCTCTATTCATTTTCTTTTCAGTCAGAGGGACAAATTATTCACAGCGGGAATGAAAGGAGTCTAAATGATTATCCTGCAGCTGGGGGAGGAGGAGTGTAGAAGAAAGAAAAGGTTTTAAACTGAGACCTTGCCTCTTATAGACCACCGCGCTCCAACGAGCACTCAGGACTTTATCCTTTCTTAAGGGCAGCAATTCCCTGAAAACAGAAACCTTTCAGATTCATAAGAGCGACACAAGGCCGACCTGGCATTGGATTTCCCTTTTTCCCCCTTTTCCTGTATTCGGCTGACATTGTCGCCCATTAACGGTTGCCAACGAATTGACCTTCAACCTTTCATAAGGAGAGTTCTGTAGCGGTGTGCGTGACATCGTCTTGAGGAGATGGAGTGGAGCAACGGGCCTCAATGTCGGTTTTCGGGATAATGGACCGATGGTCTTTCCGTCCAATGGGACAGTTTTTGGGGGGTTTCTTGGGGTTAGAGACTGAATCTAAAACAGCCGCCGAAATCAACACTGACAACCGACGGCACTACGCTTTGTGTAGCCGAGTTCATTCCTTTTTTTCCGATCACCACTTTACACGTGGAAAACGCATTTGGATTTACATCCTGGATCGTTTTCTGCTGCTGCTGCTCCGCTTGCTTTGCTACCTGAGCAAGTATTTGATGGAGGGTTCTAATCTTTTGACTCTCCACAGATTTATTTATTTTATCAGCAATGTTCTGGTCACACGGCTGCTCCTCTGAAGACGAGGCTTGAAATCATCGCTTTGCATGTGGACGTCTCTCACATGAGCTAAACTCAACAACACACCGGACACAGACCGACTTAAGACTCATCCGATGTTCACCAAAGGCTTATCGTGCCTCAATAATCAGTAACTGATCTGGACCTGAAACAAGAACAGTTCATCGTCACTGGATAAAAGCGTCGAGGATGTCTCGATCAGTTGTGACTGATTTCACACTTCTTTCGTCAGAAGTTGTTCCTGCTGGCAGAGGAAACCCTTCAGTTGACAGTAAACAAGAAGCCTTGTGTGGCGACAACAGCTCAGATCCTGCTTCCGCTCGTCGAGCGTAAACGGAGAAAAAGTGGAGAAAATATAAAGAAATACTGTTCGATATGTTGTTGCCAACAGGCAGCAGTTACACCAATCTGTGTGTTATTTGATCAGATTTTTATCTTTTTAATGTTCACACAAATACAAGAGAATCTCCAGATTGTTTTGCGATTAAAAAAAGAGCTCTGCTGTTGCCTATATACGACAGTTTAACACATTGCTCAATGACACACTGCAGTACTGCAACCATTGCCTTCCATTCATTTCAGAACAGAAGAAAAATCATCTTTCTGTCCAGGAGCAGATTAAAATACTGACAAACAAAACAAACAACATTTAACAGCATAAATCATGAGTTTCACTTTATCATCACCTTTATAAACAAATAGTGAACATTATAAGATTTTATAAATTTGTTAATGTATATATTAAATGAATGATGCAATAACATAAATTACAGCAATACCAATAATTACTAAACATCAGTGTTTAGTGTTTGTTAATAGTAAAATAACTATTAAGTGAAGACAATTTACCGTTTATTAATAAAGGTTATTCAGTGTTCACTCTGGAGTTTGAGCTGCAACAGAAACACACACAGACATCGAACATGATTCAGTGACTCACTGCACACAAGCCTGACACACACACACACACACACACATACACACACATACACACACACACACACACTTTTGTTTTATTTTGCATCAGCATCAGAAGCATCAGGCTGCATTGCTGCACAAAACAATCGTACCTGGTCTCCACTTGATCTACATTTCACTTGAATTAAAACTCGCTCTGACCGGCGACACACGCACACACACACACACACACACACACACACACACACACACACACACACACACAGTGACATCATGCTTAGCGAACAGCTGAGCTACTGGACAGCAGAAAATCCAATTTGTGCAGGCAGGACTTGACCACCGAACGCACTGAGGGGGGCAACACCTCGCCCCCCCCCCCCCCCCCCCCTCCAGCCTCCTGTCCAAACGCAGCAGCGGAGGGGTGGGCTGGTGTTTCTTTTTTTTTAAGCTTTTAATGCCAGTGATTAAAGCCACAGGCGAAGCTCGAGGTTTTCTCGAGACACATTTATTCTGCGCTTTTTTTAACGGAGCCGAGTCGGAGCCGAGCGGACAGATGTGAAGCATCCGTCGTCCAGAACAGATGTGATGATGTTTCATCTCCGATGGATGCATCTTCTTCCAGCTGCGCTCCAAATTTTTTAAAGAATCTTTATGTGACATTTCTGCTTCATTACACACACAAAAGAAGCTCGATTTGACCCAAGGCCTCTCTGTTGTCACGGCTCATGAACACACAACGTGACTTTCGGTTCCTTTTTCTGCACCAGACGTTTGTTGACATCCAACACAAAACTGCTGTGCTGAAGGGAGTATGGGAGACTCTTTTGGCATGCATAATACAACGCAGAGCAACAACGCAGCGCAACAACGCAGCGCAACAACGCAGCAAAGCAATGCAACAACGCAGCGAAACAACGCAGCGCAACAACGCAGCGCAACAACGCAGCAAAGCAATGCAACAACGCAGCGAAACAACGCAGCGCAACAACGCAGCGCAACAATGCAGCGCAACAACGCAGCGCAACAACACAGCAAAGCAGCGCAACAACGCAGCGCAACAACGCAGCGCAACAACGCAGCGAAACGCAGCAAAGCAATGCAACAACGCAGCGAAACAACGCAGCGCAACAACGCAGCAAAGCAACGCAGCGAAATAACGCAGCGCAACAATGCAGCGAAACAACGCAGCGAAACAATGCAGCAAAGCAATGCAACAACGCAGCGCAACAACGCAGCAAAGCAGCGCAACAACGCAGCGCAACAACGCAGTGAAACAACCCAGCGCAACAACGCAGCAAAGCAATGCAACAACGCAGCGCAACAACGCAGCAAAGCAGCGCAACAACGCAGCGCAACAATGCAGCGAAACAACCCAGCGCAACAACGCAGCAAAGCAATGCAACAACGCAGCGAAACAACGCAGCGCAACAACGCAGCGAAACAACGCAGCGCAACAACGCAGCGCAACAATGCAGAGCAACTTCTTGGCGACTAGAGCGAGTCCGAAGTGGAGTCGAGAGGATCTCAGGAGGTTAGATATCTAATAAACTACTCAAACGCATCATTATACCATCAATGCTTCATCTTATTTTGGACCCGTCCACACTAAAAAACACCTCACTGGCCTTTTCAGATTCACCAACAGCAGAAACCATTTTCACAAATCCCCATTTTCAGGAGTGGAAAAACACAGACGTATGTGGGCGGAGTGCCAAAACACAAGATGCATTCTCAAACCAAAAGAATAAAACCCTCACAAAGAATAAGAGCTGCGGCACAAAGTCAGCCCTGCAGTTTGTTTTGGTGACACAGCAGGAGATCCACATCCCTCACAACGACACCGAGTGCTGAATCTTAAAGAGCCCACAGCACTCCATCTCCTATTGCACCGTGTTGTTGTGTGCTGACGCCCTCCTGTTTCCATTTCCTCCCTCTCCTCTCTGAACGACCGTTTTATTATTGTTTATGAAGCTCAAGCTGCAGACATTCTTTCATTATTGATTTTCCTTTAATTTCACCTTGTTTTGTGCGTTTCACACCGACTGTTGGGTTTAAAGGTTGATGGCGGATTTAGCCGGCCCCCTCCCCTCCTCCCCACCGGGGCACGTGGGTAAATTCCTTATGAGATTTAAATGTTGGATGAGACAAAAGAAAGCGAGAGGGCTCCACACACACACACACACACACACACATGAACTCACTCAAGGAGGGCTGATGTGATGACTGTAGAGCTATATTTACAGAGTATGTGTGAGGGTTACAGAGCGCACAACACACTGAGGGAGGGGGGGTTGAAGGAGGCCGTCAGCTGGAGACATAACGCACTCTTTTTATACCTTTTCCACCATTTCCTCTCCCCTCCCCCCCTCAGGAACACCCTCTTCATTCCCTCTTGCGTTCATTTGCTTTTAATAAGTCCATGGACATTCTTCTCCTACGTCAACTCCCCTGCCCCCGTTTGGTGGATGTCTGGTTGATTTTTCATTTGTTCTTTCATACCGTCTCGTATTCTTTTATGCCCTCATTGAATGATTCATTTCATTAATTTCTTCTTTACTTGCTCTCGCTCTCTGATATATTTGATTCACCTGTCCTCACAGATGAGACATTTTGCCTCTGATAATGTACCTGTTAAGATGTCGCAACACAAAAGAGCTTCGAGCTTCAGCTACTGTCACTTTCAATGCATCTTGCAACTGAAATTTGGTTTTTTTTGTGTTGCAAAAATGTGCTTAACCAATCACAGCAGGCTCTGGGGAAGAAGAAGAAGATGTTGTTTGATTTCCTTCCAAGTGAAATGGAAAGATGGTTCGATGTTTTGACCTGCAGTCCATAATGGGCGTAACAGAACTTTAATTCTTCTCCAAAATAAAAGCCCGTAGCTGAGCAAAACGTCTGCCAGCAGATGTGACAGCGAGCTGTCAGCGGACAACTTTGTACCTCAAAGACGTTGCCTTTTAAGTGACGTACTGTAAGGATTCATTCATTCATTCATTCATTTAAGGTACCGACTGGAAACCAAAACGTCTCTGGAAGTCGTTGTCATTACATCTAAGTAGGAACTTTAAAAATCTATAGAAAATCCACGAACCTTATAAGAGCCGGACGTACACTTGTGCATGTTCACACAAATATATCATAAAGAAGGGAACGAAACGTCAAAATAATGCAACAAACTCTGAACGCTTCTCAGCAGTCTGACTGACGGAGAGCTGAGAACCGCAACATGTTGGAGACGAGACGGAACATCTTTCAGGACGCGATGGCGGCGCACGAGAGAACATTGATTTAACTTTGACGTCACAGACAAATGGAGCCATTTTTAAATGCATGTACGCAAAGACAACAAGAAAGTTTAAGTCAAAGTACATCATGCACTCTTTCATACATCCAACATGGCATCGGCAACCATTTTCCTTCAACCCCACCCCAAAAATATGTTTCTTAATCAATTCGAGACAACGAGCAGGCCGTCCAACTGTAGCGGCGTCATCCGACTCACTTCCTGTCGTTCGGTGATTGTTCCGGCTTCAGTCGGTGATGAACTGCATCTCAGGATGCTTTCTGGACTGAAACAGCAGAGAGCAGGCGTTGAAAGAAAGAAACCCGAGCAGCAGGTTTGGTAATCGTTGCATCGTTGGCGTTCACGACTCAATCACTTCAAACACCTTCATTAATGAGCTACAAATGCTGTTCTCGCTAACCTGAATGTAACTTCTCACCTTGTAATGATGTAGAAGTGTACTCCAGGGTGTGATCAGTGCAGCAGAGCTCTTTAAAGTCTGAGTTACAAAGTCCTTTATTTCGTCTTCAAATGAGAGCACGAGACGCGGACGCCGCGCGACAATCACAGTTATTTCTGCGACTTTATTTCGTTGCATTTCAACATCATCTGTATCAGTTTGGATAAGAATTAACTTCCAGGTTTTTATTACCGTGGGTCCACAGTGCATCGCAAACCAGAGGGATCAGCTTTGCCTTCGACTTCCAACGACCACACGGTTCAACCGCGGTTCAACCGCTGAGTAAAGTCAAACTGACAGGAACGACAAGAAGAGAAAGAGAAATCGCTTGATTGGCATTCAAAAGCATCGTGAAAGTCATTGTTTAAATCCAGTGAGTCACATGACCAGGAGGGGCTTCAATCCGGATCCGTTTACAAGCAGAGAGAGAACGACGAGAGAGAAAGGGCAAGAAAGAGGAACGGAGGTTCCTCATGCACCTGCATTGCCCCCCCCCCCCCCCCCCCCCCCCCACACACACACACACACACACACACACACACACACACACACACACACACACACTGGTATTAAAGGAACACCCCGTGTTGAGAGCCTGAATCCATTTTGCCGCTGAAGCTAAGTGCTGCACAGAGTTTAATAGGAGACAACCATGTGACACACATACACATCTGACACACACAGATATAACCATATGTCTGCTTTTAAGTTGTCTTACTTCACATTCACCCACGTGCACACACACACACACACACACACACACACACACACACACACCAAACCAGCAGGAGGAGAGCTGGTAACGTTAGCAGCACCGCTAACGGCTAACGTACGGAGGTTCCATTGAATTGCATCGTGACGTGTTCAAGCTCTATTCAGTAGAAATGAGTGTTGGGCAAAAGTAAAATATAACGTTATCATGATGTGCTCACATGTCGTCTTGTAAAATGTAGTTTTTGGTGAATAAAGTTCAATTTAGTTCAATAAATAAATATTGCATATAAAATAACCAGACAGTAAAGCTTGTGTGTCTTTACTCTGAAAACTGATTATTATAGAAAAACATAAAAACATGTATATACAAGTATTCTGATTAAGATTAGTATGATTTAACAGTTCGATCAGATTTTATGAGAAATTTAAGTTCCTATGTCCTCGTTATTGTCAATTTAGACGACGTAGACGATATATGATGTCATCACGATACGATTCCATTGAAAGACAACAAATTATCATTTTCAATTCTGTAAATCTGCACGGCTGAAAGAAAAAGGAAAGTTATGCGTTTGCCAAGATATCTAAACGCCAACTTGGTTTTTTTGAGCGGACTTTAACTTTAAAGACGACAGACCTCTGATAGCCGGACGGGGGCGTGTCCTCCTGCAAGCCTGCAGCTCAACACGTGCTCCTCTTTTGATTTCAAGCGCTCAAAACACGCTGGAGAAGAAAAACAGAGAGAAACAATTGAGATTCACCTTTAACGAATCTGTGCGCTTTCTAAAAGCTGATGTTGCAGCTCAGAATTTGTTATGTGCTCCGTCTAATGTCATCAATACACTTCCATACGCAGCGCACCGAACCCAAGGGAGCTCCAACGACCGGTCATAAATATTTCCCTTTTTGCAAATCAAAGGTCTGGTGAACTCTCTTAGTTTGCGCGTGTGTGTGTGTGTGTGTGTGTGTGTGTGTGTGTGTGTGTGTGTGTGTGTGTGTGTGTGTGTGAGAGCAGCTCAAGAGTTCAATATTTGCACAGCAGCAGAGGAGCCTCCTTGCATTAATATTTGATGATATTATCACTAATATGGAGGAATGTTCTCTTACATGGCTCCGCCTGCAGATCAGCAGCAGCACACACACGCACACACACGCACACACACACACACACACACACACACACACAGGAAGTGGTTCCTCTGTGTGTGTTTATAGCGCTATCTATCCTTGAACTGTTCCCAAAACAGCCACCTGCCCAATTTGTCTCCACAGTCCAAAGGTGGCCGGTCCAAAGAGCCGCTGATAGGCCGGCGACACGCCTTAGTTCACAAAATGTTCTCGACTCATTAACCACATCCAAAACCGCCGCGCTGCACGTGACCACGATGTGACACTGATAAAGCAGCACTAAAGCCAGTTTGAGTCACTCGCAGGTTCTCTGGTCATTTTCAGTTCATGCGGGAGAAACATCTCTGAAATACTTCCTGGTTTTACAGCCAAAAAAATAAAAATCTAAACGAAAATTCCTGCCTCGTGTACGTTTCATAAGACTTTGCTGCTCAGCCAATGACGATAAGAACACAGCAGTTAAACTGTGGAAATAAGGTTCATTGCCTCACATCTGTACTGTGAATATCAAGCTACAGCAGCCGGTTAGCTTAGCTTAGCACAAAGCCTGGAGAACAGCTCTGCGGCGTTACGTTCATGACTAAAGTACATCAAAAGAAAATCACATTGAAAGAATCTTGTGAATCTTGTGACGGATCATAATGCAGCAGCGTCTCACATAATGTAATGAAGCAATTCATCAAATCATACCTGAACGATTTCTCAAGTGAAACGAAAACACGTACGATGTTTCCATTTCATCTAAGCTGTGTTTGAAGTGTCCTGGCAACACGTGAGCGTGATATAATCACATCTTCTGTCCACAGATGTCCCTCCAATCTGCTTCTCTTTCTCCTTTACGAGTATTTCCTCTTTATATGGCTCGCACGGGTTTGTCCTCGACAGTGCTTTCATTGGTACTGCAGATGAAATGTCCAAATTGCGAAACGCCTGCAGCGAGAATTAGCCAGAGACGGAGATAATGCGTTTCGTGCAGCTTTTTAAGTAAGGACGACAAAGAGCTTCAAGTTAAAAGTCTCCAATCAGAAGAAATGCTTCGTTCCATCGACACGGTCGAAACCATGAACTCGTTCTTTTAACGAGTCAAAACACAATTACTGCAAACCACATTCATGCACCTCGGAGCGCCGATGTAAGGGCGTCTCGAGCTCCTTCATGAAACGGTCCTAAAGACGTCAGAGTGCTTCCAGCTGGTGCCGTTTGACCGCTTCCTGTTTCAACGTTACGGCGTCTCCATGGAGAAATGGTTGCACCAGTCTGCGGTGGAGGAGCGGTCGGTTTCTGGACTGAATACTGGACGGATGTATCGGCTGAGTAATCTTATGTCATTTCATTTCTTTCTGATTAAATGATCGACAACAGAGAGAGACGGCGAGGAAAAGTAGGGCTGGCGTACTTTGACATCTCACTCAATGAATCAAGATTCATTTTGACCAGAATCGCTGATTGTTGGAACGATGAAACAAAGACGGGCTCCGTTTTATTCTGCGTGTTTCACGATGAGTCAACAATGAAGCCGGTCTTGAGGGGAGACACTACGGGCATTTTTAGAATTCGGTCTGTTTTGCGTCAATTAATTCTTTCAGATTAGTGGAAATAAAACATCAAAAATACACATCGAGGTGTTTATTTTACCGCTTTGTCCATTTGAGTCTGTAGATTTCTCCTAAATTCACACAAAGTTTGAATTCTTTGATTCTTTAATTTGAGTTTCTCACATGTCAGGATTTGCTGTTTCTCTCTGAATTGCATCAAAGCAGATTTAATGTTTTTGGTTTTTGGACTTGTGATGAATATTTGACAATTTTCAAAAGAACTATTTGCAGACTAAACATTAACCGATTGAATGGAAGTACAATTGTCTGATTCGTGATTAATAATAACCATGAAATGTTCAAATCACAGATGTTTTCCAACGAGTTCCACAACATTCAACCTCTTACATTCAGCCGCCAGCTGCAAAAAGCTAAAAACTGAATTTTAAGCTCAGCGATTGGACGTTTCTCACCGCAATGCTTCTTGGGAATCGTAGTCGACTTCTTTTCCTCAGCTTTCAAAGAATCAACGTAGCTTCTGACTTTCTGCACCGAGGAGTCGACCGAGAAGAGCTTCATGTCCGTCCGGCTTTTGGACAAAGTCACTGACTGCTACCGCCGGCCAAATTCAACCCCACCCACTTCTACCCCCCCCCCCCACACACACACACACACACACTTTTACCACAATTCCCTTCTCAGATGATATGTCAAAGGAATTTGTCCTTCTGGTTGTGACCCTCACATTCATTACTACGGCTCTCAGCTCCTCAGCGAGTCGCACAGAGCTCTCATTGTCAAAACCGCAACACTGCCGGCTGAAACCTCCCAATTGCATGAGCCTGTCGTGCTAATTAACCACAGAAAAGTGTGTTTCATGCAGCTTTTTGGAGCAAAGCATGCAAAACGACTGCAAATTAGATTCACATCAGATTCACATTTTTTGTCTCTATTTTGTCGTCTCTGTCATTTATTTTTATCTTTATTATTTTCAAGCTTTACTCGACTAAATTGTATGGAATCTGTGCAGGGTTTTGGTGTGTGCACACATTCAAAAGTCACATGATCTGACCAAAGTAGCGTTACATCTGTACAGACGTGTGAGAAGTAATAATATTCGTGAGAAGGACTAAAAATGGACACAGAGAGGAAATGTGGAGGAGAAAAAACTCCAACCTGCCTACGCTTCAATTAAATCTGAGAAGAAAATGTCTACAGCCGCCACTGCAACAGAGTGTGTGTGTGTGTGTGTGCGCATCATAATTAAAAGTTACTGAACATAAGTGCCTCTTGGCAGAAATGAAATGAAAACATGTATTCCTCTATTCCTGCAGTGACACTGCGTGACGTGATTTTTAATAAAATGTCAAAATACTGGTGGCAGAATAAGAAGGAAAGAAGAAGAAGAGAGTAAATTGAGAAGATCACAGAAAAAAAAGAGGGCGAAGTACAAGAAAACTCAAGAGGAAGAGAGGGATGAGAGAGGAAGCAACAGGAAGGAGGAGACACAAATACAAGTGACATTTCTCCTCACGGTGACGGGAGAGACGGCGGCGACAGAGCAGCGTGTGTTGCCTGACCTTCACTTTTATTCCAGTGTGTGTGTGTGTGTGTGTGTGTGTGTGTGCGTGTGTCCCGCTGCACTGTGGGATCATAAATTATCCGCAAGGGTTGCCAGGTTTGTTTTGTTGGATGCTGACGTCTAACGGCCGTGCATGAATCAGAGCTCGTGGTGCAGTTACAATAAAACAAGTCTTTAAACTTCTGGCTGACATGAGTTTAACCGCATCAGGATGCTTTGAGAGCGTTTTATCCAACATGAACCAGCTGAACTGATCATTCAAGTCATCCATTCGTCGATTCCAAGGAATTGCTGCGTGTCTGTTTTTAGAGAGTTCTAGATAGTTGTGAATGTTCTGGGCCGTTGCTCGACTTTGACCGTGTCTGAATGAGTCTTTCATTTTTAACGGTTGATTTCGGTTTCATGAATGCCCTCGTTTATTATCATAAAAAAAAAAAAAACACCGCCAGCTCTTTTTCTGCAAAACAACATAATCAGACCTTTAGCAGCAGGACTGACATGTAATGTTTCTCTTGAGGGCGCATGCATTCAAATCAAAAGGTTTGCGCGTGTTGAAACTGAGTAAAAAGGTTATTTACATTACGTTTTGTCTATTTCAATTACTCTTAGAACCTGGCTGACCATCGACAAGTTTACCAGAGATATACAATGTTGGCTGGAAGAAATAATTTAAGGGTTCAAATAAACTCTAAAACGAGCTTTAACATCCTTACTTCTCTCAAATACCAACATTGTTATCAGCCTCAGAAATCCAGCATTAGTCGGGCTCTGATGTCTCGTTTAGGCTGATAGTTGAACGAGAGGAGACGCTAAGAGGCTCATCAAAATCACAAGACATCATCCGATAGCAGCCACGAACATCTACACCAGATTGCACGGCCAGCACCTGATCGTGTAACTTTATATTTATATATATATATATATATATATATATATATATATATATATATATATGTGTGTGTATGTGTGGCAGAGACGAGGGTTTCGCATCGCGGCTCGCTCGCTACTTTTACTTGCAGAGATAATTAGTTACGTTTGTCCGTCTCCGAGTACACATCGTCATCTACGTGACATTTGTTTATGTTGTTGCTACAATGTAGCACAGCGTCAGCCAATCGCAAGATCCCAAGCATGTGGCTGTCGCGTCAACCGCAATATTACACAACGCTCTTTACAAGACAACCGCTTTGTAGGCAAGTATTTCATTCGTCTTAACAATGGCTTCTTTTTTATTTAAAACACATCAATATCCGTCATGTCAGCCGGAGAATAAACCTAATTTATGAAGCACTAAAATTAGGAGAAGTAATTTGCAAGAGGTTTGTATCAAAGCAACGTACCTTCTTAAACACTCCCTCCTCTCTCCCTCTATTGTTCTAACTCGCCCATCTGTCTCCCTCTTTGAGGAACTACATTACCCAGGGTGCACCTGTGGGCAGCAGCAGTATCGGCCTGGCGCGCTGCCATGCCCAGTGGGTGATTCTTTAAACAAACACGCCCAGACTAAACCCTATAGACACACACACACACACACACACACACACACACACGCGCTTTAAAGCACTGCTCAACAACCAGAATATTTGATTCACAGTTCACACACACTTAAAAAAGCAGTCAGGATTTTGAGGATTCTATTTGATCTCATTCATTTGTATTTATGCAGAATATATTTAATTACAATCAATTCAATTTGTTTATCCGTGTCTTCTTCAAGTGGAGCCTAAATGTTTTTTTATACACATTTTTAATCTCCATAATTTGAATGACACTTCTGGCGATGAGCAGTAACAACATGCTGTACTAATGACTCTATCGGGACCTAACTTCTTATATTCATTCAAACCAACTATATTGTTTCTGTAACGAACCATCATTTTCAGTATCGATTAAACATTTGGTCTGTAAAATGTCCAAGCTGACATCTTGAAATTATTATTATGATGAGCTGGACCCCTCATGTCCTTTAATCAGCAGATTAAATGAATCAAACAGTTGCCGATAATTTACCCGTTGCTGCTCCAGACTGTGAACGTCAACATGTTGCAGATTATTTATTTAATGATTCGGAGCAGACGGTTGCAGACTGTCCCTTTAACTCTGAACCATGACAGCTTAACACTGCTTAACCGCCTGCTCAGCTTCATTATTATCTCATTAGCCGGTTCCTCTTGCTTCAGGAATACCGAGGTGCCGCTTAGTATTAATTCACTGTTAATGACACACTGAATGGCACACACTTTTATTCTAATTCCATTCATGGCGCATTCTCAGGGAGACGCAGAGTTTTCAGACTTCCCTCATTAAAATAATGAATTGTTCCCCGAGCGTAATCATCAGCGCGAACCAGAGAAGTCTTAACCCAGCTCTTTGAAGAAGTGAAGACTGAACAAACTGTCCAAAAGTGTCCTCACTTTCAATGTCCAAAATGGGTCCTTACAAACATAGAGGAGCACACACAGACACACACACACACACACACACACAGTAATGTAACTGTAACCGTTACTTCCCTAAAGCTAAACTTAAACCAAGTATTCACCCTAAAATGTAATGATTTACATTGTGGGGACTCACTGTCCATTTGTCCCCAAATGGACAGTGAGTCCCCACAATGTCAGTGTGTGAACAGATTTATGTCCCCACAACTTCAGTTATACACACACACACACACACACACACACTGGCTCCTCCATGCCAGTGTTCAAATACCCTGAAAAGCAAATTGCTCATACGTGACACACAAAAGGTCCATTATGGAAGAATAAGAAGGAATTCACTAAAGGTGGGTCCAAGTAAACATTCCTGCCGCTCGAAGGCCTTGACACCTTTCACAGTGTGTGTGTGTGTGTGTGGTGTGTGTGTGTGTGTGTGTGTGTGTGTGTGTGTGTGTGTGTGTGAGAGTGAGTGTGTGTGTGTGTACTCCAAACACAAACTCTATATTGTGCATGAGCCCACATGGTGTCAGTGTACAAATAATTGTACCAAGGAGGTCAGGGAGCTCACATAACAAAGGGAACACACACACACAAACAATGGAACGCTTCCATGAATTTCGGTTTGAGTCGAGGACGCCGTGTGCACAGTTGAAGGAAACGGAGGACTTTGGTCGCTGGTGAGACCGACGGGAGGAAAAGAGAGCGAGAGCAGGAAGCTGACGTGTTGCTTCTCGGTCAAAAAAAGAAAAGACATCTGATCTCCAAACTATCAGAAATCATAGACGCCATTTTAATCCTTCTGTTGTTATGGATATAGACCGAGAAAGGATTGACAAACAAAAGAAGACACAAATAAAAAGCGCTGCACACTGGAGCTCCCTCACGCTCATGTGACATTATGAGAGAATACTAAATAAGAAAATAAATGTAAATCATTTTCCTTAAATGGTCTCAATGCGACATCAAATCCCACTCAGTTACAGAACAGACATTAGTAAGATATTAAACAATGAAATCTGGTTATTGCAACACAAAGACGTGTTTTGGGGGACGGAGGCAAGTTGAACAACAACAGAAGCATAAAATAAGATTGTGTGTTGTCAGCAGGTGAATCCTTCATCGGCCGAAGTCAAATATCAGCAGCAGCATCGATATCCTGCTTTTTAGTGATTTATCATCTGAATATTAGACTCTCAGCATTTCTTTCATCCTCTGATTTAGCATATTAAATATATTCAAGGGACTTCTGTTGCTATCATTTATAATTGTTATTGATTTTGTCCTGCAGAATAATGAGGAAGATCTCCACACAACGTCGGGCCACGTGTGCATTGTAGAGGTGGGCGTCTAAGAGACAAACACACTTACAGAGAGTTGAATAATCACGATGAAGGCCACAGGACCGCATCGTTGTTTTTAATAACCAGCAAACAGAAAAGATGATACAACATTTAATACATAGACAAGATATTTTAAACTACTGTATTATGGAGATCCTTGAATGAGGCTTTTTTATTTTTGTTATACATTTTTGTATTTTATTGATCAATCCACTTATTTTTCAGAAGGTAAAATGTCAAATAAAATAGGAAAGAACGAGTTCCAAGAGTTTCAAACTAAGAGTCCAAAACCCCCAAACTATACTGTTTGCTTGTTGACATTTGAAAAGCTGGAACCGGTGAGTTTTGTTCGGACATTTTTGCTGAAAGCGACACTTAATCTGGTTATAATTAATTATCTATAATTATAATTGTTGCAGGCTAATTGATGAATTAACAGTTTCCTCTATAGAAGAACTGAAGACGAGGATGAAGTTAAATTCAGATTTAGACAGTCGGACAAGTTTCTTCTAGGGCCGGGCAGAATATCAAAAGTACATCAATATATATGAATTGGTATTGTGAAATGATAATTAAAAGCTTCCGGTCCCCGTCAGATAGACGAGAAAGATCCCCGGGGAGAAAATAAAATACAACAAAGATGTACGAAGAAGATTAGAAAAAGTCAGCTGCCTTCCTCCTCTCCTGAGACTCAAAACCAGTCTGTTCTTTTAAAGCTGTCACACTCTCCGCCTCTTCAACAAGCTGAAGACGAGCGCCAAACATTTCAGTCGTTTCACTGCAGCCGGAAAAAAGCAACTTGAAATGTTTTCCTCCTCAGAAGCGACTGCGGTCTGAATCCTTCTGTTTAGATAAAGGTGCGTTATTCCTGTTTCAACGCGAGGCAGAACGTCGCTGGAGAAGAGCACAGCGCTCTGGAAACATATAGGTACACACACACACACACACACACACACACACACACGCACACACACACACACACACACACCTCAAAGACAGCAGCCCTCCTCCCACGGGACTCCTGGTTGGCATGGATCAGCCCCCGAGATAGCTTCACACACACACACACACACACGCTTTCACACACATTACTGTGGAGCAGGTTGTGTGTGTGTGTGTGTGCGTGTGCGTGTGCATGCATGTGTAATGAAGAGGGTACCGCAGAGATTTACAGTGTTGGTCCAGTCGAACGGGTGGATCGCTGCCACTCTCCCCGCCAGCTCCCGATAAAATGTGCCATGTTTTGTTTTCCTCTTTTCAAGTGAGCCCATGAAAAGAATTAGCAAGATGAGAAAGTGGCAGGAAGATCTCTCGGGCGTCCATCTGTCCGTTACTGAAATAACAGCCGTCCGCTTAGAGACAGGGGGGGGGGGGGGGGGGGGGGGGGGGGGACTTGATAAGAGGAGGATTTGACTCAGCCGGCAATCGAGGGTCTAGCTGGATCGATGGATGGGAAGATAGATCAGACACTCTTAACTAAAATAAATGATCTTTAATAATATTGCGAGTAGAACGTGATGAAGAGGAGGAAACATTTGCTGTCTTTAGAGACGCTGTCATCCTCCTGACAGCAACTCCTTCTTTAATCAGCAGCAAAGAATATAAAATAAACATGCAGCCGATTAACAGATTCGTTGATCAACAGAATATAGATCAGCAGCAATTATTTTTTTAAAGAAACAAATGCCCGTCTAGGGCTTTTATTGTGAAAGGTAAGAATGGAAGATCTGCTCTGCTCAGAGATATAAAGTTGTCTGTGTTGGTGCGGACTATGCAGCCTCCAGTATTGTTGCACATGTGAGTGTAAGTTTTGAATGTGTCCGTGCCACACAGCGTGATCGCTCGATGCTTTTATTCGCGGCGCAAAAGCTCAGAAAGATTAGCCTCGTTCCAAAATACAGAGAATTACGTCTCCTTCTCTCCACGTAATATTGGCGTTCTGTGTTGAAGTACTCGAGACTAAAACAACGGTTTAAAAAAATTATTTTTTCTGTTTGGCTCATTTTATGGAACCAGTGTAGCATTTAAGTTTCATGGAATAAGCAAGCTAGCATGCTAACTAGCATACAACTAGCTAGTTAGCGTACCAATTCCCTCCCCCTCACTCCCCGCCGCTCCACCAGGCGGAAACCTCCGGTTCTGCCGAGTGAAACCGATGCTTCATGTGTTAAAGCTGCATTCTCTCTAGTGTCCACCAGGGGGCGACTCCTCTGGTTGTATAGAAGTCTATAGAAAATGACTCTACTTCTCTCTTGATTTATTCCCTCAGTAAACATTGTAAACATGAGTTTATGTCTCAATCTCTAGTTTCAAGTCTTCTTCAATACAGCATGATGTTCATTTAGTACATTATGGTCCATTTAGAGTCACACAGAAAAAACCAACATGGCGACTGCAAAATCGCCATGACGTCTACTTCTGATATACAGTCTATGCGCTGCACAGAAGGACAAGCTAGTTACCCAACGATACACTTTACGGCCCCCGCTGGCTTGGTTGTCACCATAACAACTCATATTAATCGACGACTTTTCTTTAGTACAAGCGAAAGCGACCCCGACAGAGAAATGTCCGTTCTGCTGCTATTCTATTTCTGTGGGTTGGGATGAGTCACCAGAGAAACCCTCGAGAACCCACCTCGCATCTCCACTCATGTTCAGCTCAACCGGTGGCGTTCTTACTCTTCAGAGAAGCTCTGAGGTGTTGGAAGTTTCAAAAAAAAAAAAAGCAATCTGCCATCCAGACTCACACCTCTCTCGTTCTCTCACAGTCTGTCTCTCTACCGCACTGCCACAACCTTTCAGCCATCAAATGAGCTCTCTTACCCGGAATATCTGCCAAAGGAATCAGCAGTTGGGCTTTAATTGCTACCAATTAATAACGATAACCTTTCTATGGCATATAGGTCCTACTTTATTATCAGTACACAGCACAGGGCAAGAAGGTGAGGCCGGCGGGGAAAGCTGCCTCCTCTCACGTCGCTGGAACAAACCGGCGGATGTGCACCTCTCTTACCTCACCTGAGACCAAATGTCTCCACTGTTCATAACGAGGCTGTTGGATAGAATCACAGTCGAGTGTGATTTTATTCAATTGCCGGTTTACATTTTTGTGTAAGAATAAAATAATTTCTTTCTTTCGTCGTAGTCTTATTTTGGAGTTTGACAGCTTGTCAAATATCAGGAGTTTCAAGTTTTTTTGCTTCAAGACTTTTTGCAACATGAATTGTTGAGCAAACATTCACTTTCACTGCTTCTCCATTCAGGACGTGCTGTTTTTCCTCGTCTTATGTGAGAGTGAATTCTAAATATTTGGGGTTTTCTCAGCCATAGCAATATCTGGATATCTGCCATTTCACATAAATGCCGATAAATGTATAAAAAAAAACAGCCCAAAATGAACCAAAATCAATGTCAAAATGAACCGAAACACTTTAACGCGCCGCTTTTCTTTCAGGACTCGCAGGTCAGAAGACAAACTGTATCTTATGACGTTCCACTTTCTCCCCGTTTTCAGAGCCGATTCGCCCTCCAACCAATAAACACGTCAGACTTCAATCTGACCGCCGATAGCTGCTGCTGCGCTCCGGCCCTAAAACCTGTCACGCATAGCAAACCAATGATGAGCGTGGACGACCAGCAATGAGGAAATACGCACACAGCCTATATCTCCACACACACACACACACACACACACACACACACACACACACACACACACACACACACACACACAGAGGTGCAGTAATCTGTAATATCCCACTGTGAGTTCATCCTTCTGCTTTGTGGTATTTGTATCCTCTGTGGTATCACTGTGATATTACTACAAGATATTCAAGGTGCACAATAGCACAGTACATTTATCATGCTTATAGTACCATTATAGGGACTTATTGTCTGAATCAGGTATCTGAATAACATCTTTATGGTTTTTATTGGACTATTTGCATCTGGGTAACTGCAACCCTCAACAAATGTGCTTAAAAAAAAGGGCCGACACAGCATCCTCTGCTGCTTTTAACTCCAGTGACCCACAAAATCATCAAAACGGCAACTAATCAGAGTCTGAATGAAAAGCAAAAACAGGACACAAAGCAGGTGCTGTGCTATAATTAATCTGGACAGAAAATAGGTTACCTCTGTTGAGCAAAAAAAACATGTTGGTGTAAAACTCAGTGGAAAATCACACATTCAATGACCGAGCTGAGCCAAACGGAGGCGGAAAAGCCTTTTGTTTACACTGCTGATTGTGATTCCTCACGGCTTCGTGCTGGAGGTCAGAGATTACCCGACCTTTTCATTCAACACTGCATCCCCTCATTGGGAGGTTTACTTACTAAAAAGAAAACCACGTCAGCCTGCTCGGAATCCGGCCAAGTGGGTGATTATAGAGCGTTAGATGGGGAAGTAGGCGACAGTTCAACGCGCAGCATCTGGACGCAGAAGTGCTAACCCCCCCCCCCCCCCCCCCCCCCCAAAAAAAACCAGTGGAGCCGCAGCACTGCGACCCTTCCGCCGCCGGTGCTTCTGCGGTGGGGATGGTGGTGCTCTTACCGCTTTATACTGCCGCCGATAAAAGCCAGATTATAAGAGCCGGGCAGAGAGCCGAGGAAACGTGGAGAGGGTTCGGAGATCAGAGGCGAGGAGCGGATGATGATCTTGCCATAACATCGGGATAGCTCGATGTAACCAGATTAAACTGAGCTCATGAAATACAAGAGAAATGGAGGATTGGAGGAGGGGTGGGAGAGATGTATGGATGAGAAGATCCTCAATAAAAACTGACATGAACTAATGAGAGAAAGCAGGGAGAGGTCAAGAACTGCATTTTTTAAAATCAACGAAACAAAGACTGACACGTGCCATTGCCGATGCTGTTAATTGTCTCTAGTGCCAGAGAGATAAACATTTTTCTTAACCCCCCCTCCCCCCTAAAATAATTCATAAATATATCTTAATTCAAACTGCACCGGGCAGACTTTTCCAGCGCATCCAGGAGCGCCGTTTCAACAAGTACCACTCCCGGTGGTAAGGCGAGCTTTGGAGGCATTTCTCCCCGTTGCCCCCCCCGCCTATAACCTTCCCCCTAAAATACTAAATTATTCCCACTGACATTTCCCCCAATGCAGCAATGCGCGCTCCCAAAAGCCGATTGCCAGGGAAGTGGAGGAGGAGGAGGAGGAGGAGGAGGAGGGGGTGTCATGTTTGGAGATTGAGAGCGCGCACTGCCCCACCACCACCAGCAAAGAAAACTCAACACGGCGGCGCGCGCACGGGCACGCGCCGGCCTATAGCGGCGAAGCCGATTGGCTAAGGTGCAGCTCCATCTGCGCACGTGACATGCCCTGCTTACAATAAATAAACAGCCATGGAATAATGTACATACTAAATAAATACCCCCGGTGGCTCCAAAACTGAATAAAACAACTGTCACAAACACAACGTGCGCAGGTGGAAACACCTGTCAACATGCCGGACACGAGCCTGAAAACTTAGAGAGCTGAATATTTTTTTTGTTGTTTGTGGATGTGTCCGGTTTGGAAGCAGGCGGCGCCAGGCAACAGCCGTGCGTAACACACACACACACACACACACACACACACACACACACACACACAAAATGACAGCTTCACGTAGAGCCTATAGGTTTTCCGGTGGACATTACAGCCACGGCGATCCGCTCCACGAAAACAAACAGGCAAACACACAGTTACCGGCACCCTGCGGCCCCCCGGAACCGCGACGCACACACTCGCGCACACAACGCCAAGCGAGCTTACCTACACAGTGAATGAGTTTGTGCCTCCAAGAGTCAAGTTCCTGCCGAAAGCCGCGCCTCTCTACCGTGCATTGCTGCCTTTTGCACAGACTCGCCATTTTCTGTCGGCCCCTCCCGTGGGCGCGCACATACTGCTGGGTGCTTCCCTGCGCGCACGTCACCGGTGGGTTTTTATTCTAGGGCTGGGTGGAGTGAGATATGAGGGGGACGGGGCTGCAGCATCCCCTTTTTCTACAGCGCTCATTTGTCCCACCCACCAAAAAGCGCCCCTTCCTCCTCCTCCTCCTCCTCCTCCTCCTCCTCCTCCTCCTCCTCCTCCTCCTCCTCCTCCTCCCCTCCCAGCATCTCCGTGCGAGCATGTGCTGTCATTGGTCGTTTATTGGGACGTTTGTCTGCTTTAATGTTGTACAGGGTGCAGCACATGGCGCCTGTGCTCCAAATGTGCCATGACTTAAAGCGATGTGTGTCAAAGGGCGCGCGGCTGTTCCGGGGATTTAAAATGCGCATGAAGACGCTGCATTGTTTCAATTAACAGATCCAGTGCACCTCCAAACCGCGGCAGTAAATCAACGGAAGCCTATAGATTCTAAAGACTTTGTATACAAAGAGGCGTCGTTGTCAAAAACTGCCCGAGTATTTCATTTTACAAAAATCAAAGAGCCTCCAGATCTTTGAAGCGACTGTAAACAGACCGCGACTGTCCGAAACATGCCCTTCATGTGCACGTGAGGCTCGCGGTGCGTCTTTACCAGGAAGCCGTCAATTCAACCAGCCTCATCACTGATATTCATGCGCACTGTAGTCTCATTTAGCCAATTCAAGGACAACTACAAGTGATATTTCAATGGATTATGTTGCTTTTCATTCCTGAGTCGTATTAAGCAAATTAATAAACGCTCAACTATTCTGCGATCTCAACCCATAATGCATCTCGAGTACAGGATTTGCCATAAGGGACAATGTTTAAAACACCATATTAAGATATTATGATTTCATAAATACTGATGGCATGAGTCACGAGAAAAGAAAAAGTGATTTCCATCTTTCATACTTCATTTCTTAATTGTTCTACAATAATTATTTTATTTTTATTAAATTTTCCCCAAAAATGTCAACAAGAATGAAGAACTCTTATAAACACAACATGACTAAACAACAAATCCTTTCGGGAAATGATTTGGAAATGACAGAATTTTGTGTCCCATTGGAATCCAGCAGCTTCTCAATGCTGAAACACTGCACGGGTCTGAGAGGAGGCCGCTACAAATGCAACGCGGACGTTTCTAAGTCTGCTAAAAGCACGTCAGTGTCCTCAGGTGATGTAGTCTTTGTTCAAATGGGCAGACAGAAGTCAAAACTTCATTTTGATGAATAGGAAGTAGTATCATGGACCAAAGCACTGACCACAGCGTGGCCTTAAACATACTCAAATACACTCAAGTTGAGAGGACAACATGCAAAAGAGCCCAGAGAACACACATCAACATCATAAAGAACATGAAACTAAATGAAAAACATGCCCTCTTTCAAATAACTGCTCCTAATCGAGTTTAAACTGACCTCACGTTTGTTGTCGGCAAAATTTAGTCAACAATGAAAATATTCAAAGTTCAAAGTTGGTTCTGGCTTATTAATGATCCAAATTAGTTGGGAGTCCTGCTCCTGTCTTTACCCCTGAGAAACACAATGAGGGCGGATTTTGTATTTCATTGGGTCACCTTGATTCATTTTGAGTGAATTATTGGCTTCTTCCTCATCACTTCATTTAAGAAAGCCTCACCACCTCAGTGCTGTTCGAGCGCACAGCGAGATCAATAAATCAACTTCCATAAACACTCGCCAAAACGCGGGTCTAATCTCCAAATTGAAACATGAAACGAGCCGGTGTCGTTAAGAGGAACCTCGCTGTCGTTTTCATAATCCTGCAGAGACGGTGGGCAACAGGCATAACAATAAATGAATAAATAAAAACACGGAAAGGGCAAACGCTGTGAACGGAGCGAGCACTCCGGCTAATTAAGTCGTTGAACCCGTTGCCCTCGACAAAGATGTTTCCCGCGGAGGGCTGGACAGCCAGGAGAAGGAGGCAGCCAATAGGAGGACGCCTTGAGTCCAGGTGGCAGGAACGGCGGCCAATCAGCGCGCGGCACCTTGCGGAGACGCTGAGGCAGCTCTGCCGGGGAACCAGCGAGCTGCGCGGGGGGAAGGAAGGCGAAATTGTCGCTGAGAGGAGCAGAAATCCTCCGCGTTGTTTTTCAGTGATGTAGAGAAAAAGGAGTTGCTCTTTAGTAAAAACAGGTAAACCGTTTATTCTATTTCTCCAGGGATCTCACTGTGTGTGTGTGTGTGTGGGCGCGCGCGCGCGCGCGCTGACAGCGTCATGCCGGCAGGATGAAAGGGATTAGGGCACCGTTACTGTGGCAACATTCGATGGAGGGATACACACTCCTCCCGTTTCTTATGACAGCGCGCCTGATGGAATTTTCTTTTTTGGGGGGGCAATTACGCAGCCTGATGAACGGGCTTCAGATGTTTCCTCTCGCGCTGTGAAGCCTAAATGTTTGTGTGTGAGCTCATTCTGAGGACAATAGAAAGGAGGATGGCCCTTTAAGAACCACAGCAAAGCACAGCTGGGTGAACAAATGACAACAAAACAAAAAAACAACTGGAAATTTAAAGTGCCAGACAGCTCCAGTTCAGACAAATAAGAAGCCTGAAATGAATAAAAACACATCTGTTTTACCGGTGTGTTGCTGTCACAGCTGGATCACCGATGTCACATGGTGAAGCCCTATTTAACACTTACCTGTCCGGATACAAGCTGGTGGATGACACTTTACATGCGGGTCAAGGCTTCCTCTTCTCTGCACCGATCATTGTTAGAGGCCGGTTATTAACTTGAGACGCGAGGATGGAGCTGCGGTTGAGAGACGACGTCTACAACCAGATTCCTTAACAATGTTTTTACACTCAATTTAAAATGTCTTTTTTAAACCAATTGGTAAAGACAACTCGAACAACTAACGGAAACCAGAAAGCTTTCAATATTCACATGCATTTCTGACTGTTTTCAACTGTGAGCCAGACAAACATCAGTGTTGGATCCAGGCAGCAACCTCCTGTTCTGAAAAGTGAAGTCAATGCTGAAGTGTGTTAAAGCTGCATTCTCTCTAGTGTCCACCAGGGGGCGACTCCTCTGGTTGTATAGAAGTCTATGAGAAGATGACTCTACTTCTCTCTTGATTTATTCCCTCAGTAAACATTGTAAACATGAGTTTGCAAAACACCCTGCAGAGGTCAAAAAGTAGCACTTAACCTACGATGGATTGAAAGGTGGACACATTACCATAACAACTCTCTGTGTGTGTGTGTGTGTGTGTGTCCCGCTGCTGTTGATGCGTCTTTTGTGTTGTCGTGTGTGCCAGCAGGACCCATGACCCTGACACGAGGTTCCTTCAGCTACTCCAACGGCGAGGAGTACCACGGCGAATGGAAAGAAGGCAAGGCCGACCCGCTCACCCTCACCGTCCATAACGTTTGCATGCAGAGCGGGAGTGTTGCAACAATGTGATTGAGACAATCGTGCAGTTTAAAAAGGTGGAGCCTGTGTAAATGCCACGCTTGTGTTAGATTTGTGTCATAAGTAATCACATAAGCAGCGGCATTTCTTTGAGTACGTGCTCGACTGTACGGACAGAAGTCAGTTCTGGACTGTTTCTGTTGTTAAAGGGACAGTTCAGACGTTCTGAAGTGTGTTTGTGTGAGGTTCTCCTCCACAGTCAGTGTTCTACGACAGTAGATGAGTTTATAGAGACAGACAGGAGAACCAGCAGTTAGTTTGTGTTGCTGTTGTGTGACTTTGGTGAGTTCGGATTCACCAAATTGACACAACAACACAAACAAGCTAACCGATTGAGGCAGCAGTAGACCAGCAACGACGCTATGATTGGCCAGAATGCCCTCGAGGGGCGGGACAAAAGCGACTACATTTGCCATCAAAACTAATTGGACGTCCAGATAAAACGTACGGAATTTTCCCTTGAAGGAAAACCGATCAGGATAAAACGGCGACGCATGTAAATATGATTCATTTTTTAAAAACTGTGCTCAAAGAAAGTTCTCAGCTTTTGAGGGATCTCACGTCAGGAGGAGAGTACGTTCCGTCAGTGAGTCACAGCAGCAAAACCAATCAAACCTGAAATCACACAGATTTCATCCAACAAGCAAAGAGAGAGAACCGATGAAAGGTGTCAAGCTGAAGTCAGTAACTCGAGGACAAACACACACACATGCACACACAGACCATCGGGTGCCAGTGAGCCCGCTGACACAGGATATCACACGACTACCGAAACCAGTATTTGCAGTTTGACAAAAACACAGAGGCAACCTGTAGGGCAAGGTGAAACAAAGGACTGAAGATGGCACCAAAGCAGGCGCTGGACAGCGGAGAGGGACATACGGTCTCTGCACGGTCAGCACAAAACCGCTCAACGGGTTTGGCTCGGCTGCTCCGGTGAGCTCGGCTTTATTGCACAGCGGTGTTTAAAAACGCTTCTTTTCTCTTCAGCGCAGACGTTTCTAAGTCACGACTGGAGACACGAGTCCGCTGATACACACAGACTGCCAGGAGTTCTTGCCATTGTTCACATTTTTTTGTCCCGTTTATTTATATATTTTAAATAAAGCAAAACCTCTCGTAGATGAATATAGAATATAAATATATTGCTCTCCTGGAGGGTTCATTTGTTCTGGAGCTTTCAGTCGTGACGACGTGATGAACTGGATCCCGTGTCATGGAGTCCTAAACGCTCCTTTATACGCTCCTTTATAAAATGCTTTATAATGATGTAAAGCATGAATACGTGCTTACAACTGTAATTAACGTCAGCTTGTATCGTGAGAAACATTAGTTGGACTGTATCTATATTACTCCCTTTACACCCATCATTGTGTTTTTGTTCCCCATGCCGTTAATAACTCTTTAATAACTCTCACCTTGTAGAGTTATAAACAGAGATAAAGTTCTCCTTTCAATATATTTCATTGCACTTTTTTTGTGTGTTTCACACTTTTAGCGCTTTTGAGTTAAATGAACACAGCTGACTTTGCTGTGTAACTGTGTGTGTGTGTGTGTGTGTGTGTGTGTGTGTGTGTGTGTGTGTGTGTGTGTGTGTGTGTGTGTGTGTGTGTGTTGTGATGAACACAGACTAATGTGTGTGTTGCGTCCATGCGTGCAGAGGAACTGTTTGCACACAAACATGTAGCGGTGCGTCGGCCAGAGCTCTACGGTGTCACATGAATAATTGAGCCGAGCGCCGGTTGAAGACTGCTGAGCTATCAGGTTACAGGAAGCAGGCCGGGTACACGCACCGGCCGTTTACTACTGTACTCTACTGTACTGCACCGCGCAGTCAGTTGACATCGATGCATTCCCGCTATTGATTGACATAAAAGACGGACAAATTCAGCTAAAACCGTAATTAGCCAGAGACACGAGACGAGATGGAGGAGAAGCGCAAGAAAGCAGCTGAGTGACAGATTAGAGTCTGGACGGAGCAAATCACACACACACGCACACACACACACACACACACGCACACACGCATGCACACACACGCACACACACACACCTGCACACACACACGCACGCACACACACCTGCACACATGGATGCAGGATGCTTCAGAGGGAGGTCAGACTTTAAAAAAAGGAGTGCAAGAATCAAGAAATAAACACTTAACGAGGCACCGCTGACTCTAAACCACAACACAGTGAGTTTATGGCAATAACTGAAGACCGTTGTCTGCAGAACTATTTGTGACAATCACGTGATCGCGCGCGCAAAGTAAAAACAATTCGGAGACGCGCGACTACTTGCGCCGCACGACCATTGATTACGTCATTTTCCTCGTGCCGGCTTCACGACGGCGACTATGACCGAAGATACAAAGTGTTCTGTGCAACCGGCCTCCGACATTCTGCCACTCGCACGACGTTTGTGCTGCGAAGCACATTCACAAACAACGACCTACTGATGGCCATGTTTCATCATCTGATATTGACTGAATCACTGCTACTTTCTTTGTACTGTGATGGAAGAAGAAACGTTTTTGGAAACGTAATGAAAAGTGTTGAAAATGAGAAACGCTGATATCCGTTTGTTACTTTAGAGCCCAGAACTCACCGCCACCTGTACCGGGAGAACAGACGGTGGAAGTTCATGGTCGAGGTTTTCTTCTGCAAAGAGGTTTTGCTCTTGAATAATGTCCCGGGTGAAATGAACACACGAGAAGCATAACCTCCAATATTGTTGTGTTTTCAAGGATAGAAAGAAGTGTGCTTTTGAAATATTGATGGATTTCAGTAAACATTTCTTTCGTAGTTAGCTGGTGACCTCCAGAGATTGTTTGGGACGGTCTGTTGAAGCGCTCGTTCTATAGAACGCAGTATTCTCAGTATTTAAATGTCTCATGCATCCTTGAGAAACGGTCCGAATGCAACAATATCATCCAATCATAAAAAAACACATAAATAAAAGATCTTAGAAGGCCAAATAGACTCATGTATAAATCTTCCGTTTGGTTCAGTTATTACACTTCATAACTGCTGATTGTTTCCTTTCACTACCTTCAACACACATGGGAACAATATGACCACTGCTGTGCTGCTCGTTATAGCACCGTACATACATACATATATATATACACACAGACAATTCACATGTACAAAATACTACAAAATAACAATGAAATAAAACCCGACCAATACTGGAGTTCTGATGTTTACGGTTGAGAGTTTAAAACACATCATCGCAATATATTGACCAACATACTTCTTTGAAACATAATCATGAATGCATTTGTGGCATAATCGTACACGTTAGTTGTATGTATATACATACATGCATACATGCATATATGTATGTATACTTTTATACCAGCACAAAGTAAATAACAAAATATATGATAATATAACTATACCATATGACATTACTCATTAAAATGACCGTATTGTTATGCGACTTTAAATATGTGCGATATATTTTGACACAGGTTGAGGCTTTTAGTGCCTCGTGGTTTCAGTTTCTTGTTGTGCCGCTGATGAGATGCTTTAAAGATGATTTCATGTCTCATTTGCAGAGTTTAATACAAGTATTTTATATATATATGATATAATAATAATATATAAATATGTAATAAACTGTACCTAATTTGCCAGAAACCGTGTCTTTAAAGTACCTGCCTGAGCTGTGTGTGTGTGTGTGTGTGTGTGTGTGTGCGTGTGCAGGTCTGCGTCATGGCCTGGGTCAGCTGACCTTCAGCGACGGGACGTGCTACACGGGACAGTTTGAGAACGGCCTCTTCAGCGGCTGTGGGGTGCTGGGCTTCCCCGACGGCTCCAGGTCTGTGCTCACACCTCCATATTGTTTCTCTCCGTCATCCGTTTCTTTTTACAGTCGTTTCATTTTTCATGAATAAATATTCAAATCAAGTTCATTTCAATATTGTTAAAAGGGAGGTCCTCAACATTGTGACGGCTGAGCCGGTAGCTACCAGCTAACAGTGCCAACAGCGCTAACAGGCAACAGTGCTAACAGCTGACAGAGCTAACAGCTAACAGAGCTGACAGAGCTGACAGTGTTAACAGAGCTAACAGAGCTGACAGAGCTAACAGTGTTAACAGAGCTGACAGAGCTAACAGTGTTAACAGAGCTAACAGCTAACAGAGCTAACAGAGCTGACAGACCTAACAGTGTTAACAGAGCTAACAGCTAACAGAGCTGACAGAGCTAACAGTGTTAACAGAGCTGACAGAGCTAACAGTGTTAACAGAGCTGACAGAGCTAACAGTGTTAACAGAGCTAACAGAGCTGACAGAGCTAACAGTGTTAACAGAGCTAACAGCTAACAGAGCTGACAGAGCTAACAGTGTTAACAGAGCTGACAGAGCTAACAGTGTTAACAGAGCTGACAGAGCTAACAGTGTTAACAGAGCTAACAGAGCTGACAGAGCTAACAGTGTTAACAGAGCTAACAGCTAACAGAGCTGACAGAGCTAACAGTGTTAACAGAGCTGACAGAGCTAACAGTGTTAACAGAGCTGACAGAGCTAACAGTGTTAACAGAGCTAACAGAGCTGACAGAGCTAACAGTGTTAACAGAGCTGACAGAGCTAACAGTGTTAACAGAGCTGACAGAGCTAACAGTGTTAACAGAGCTGACAGAGCTAACAGTGTTAACAGAGCTAACAGCTAACAGAGCTAACAGAGCTGACAGACCTAACAGTGTTAACAGAGCTAACAGCTAACAGAGCTGACAGAGCTAACAGTGTTAACAGAGCTGACAGAGCTAACAGAGCTAATGTTCGGTCACAAATAGTTTTCCCTGTTTGCCACTTGCTGACATTCCAGACAGTCTCGGCCCATTGCGCTGTAAACAATGTTGATATTTGGGGACATTCGGCAGCTGCACTGCAGCGATCGGGCGGTTTTATATCACCACATCCATCCCTGAGCGGCAGGACGACAAATTCAAATGAACCTGAAATCACATCGAACAGTGAATTACTTCGTAGCGTCTCTCCGCTCTGAGGAACGACAGAAATAGAGCAACATTTCAGCAGCGCTGCCAGCTGGACTCGGCATTAAAAAGCACACGTGACGGTGTTTTTTAATTGCTCTCTCTGACAGAAGGTTACACAAAGGTCTACGTTAAAATAGATCAGTTCATCTGGAGAGCGACTGGAACAAACCTGTCTGTCAGTGGGAGTAATTACAAAAACACTGTTTTCTTCTTTACTCCGACTCACAGCTCCACAAACGGACATTTCCATAACGGCGTTCTGTGGATAACCTGATCACACGTTGGGGAATCTAAGTGGTTTCTTTCTCTCCTGACAGAAATATTAATACCAGCTTCTGTTTTTTTTTAAGTTTAAAAGTGTTTTCTTGGTAAAGTATGATAAAGCTGGCAAAGCTACGGGAGTCCGATTAGAAGGTGAGGCAACTTGTTTTTGCTCTTTTATTTTCCAGGTATGAAGGTGAATTTGTTCAGGGCAAATTTCAAGGCGCCGGCGTCTTCACTCGCTTCGACGGGATGAGGTTTGAAGGCGAGTTTAAAAGCGGATGTGTGGACGGTTACGGTAAGACTTCACTAACTCACCCCCCCCCCCCCCCCCCACAAACACTTGAGGATTTGTACTTTTTACTTCTTCTCCACCAAATTCTGATGCAAATATTCAACTTTTACTAATTGACAACTTTTGTTACTTTGGATATTCAGATTAACGATAACATTAATGATATTTATTACTGATTAAGATAAAACTTTATTGATCCTGATGGACGTTAACAGGGAGCAGCATATCAAGTAAAGTTCCAGCTGCACGGTGGGGCTTATTTTAAATAAAGTACACGAATGCATCAATAATTATAATATGATATTATTCTGCATAATGAGCATTTGTGTATATTTTGAAGCTTATACTTTTGTACGTTTACGTGTGTAATGCAGATAATCGTCCAGTTATTTGACGGTAAACTTTTAAAGGCATTTAAGACCATTTCGTGAGGTTTATTTCAGTCTCTCAGCCGGACTTTGAGTTAATGTTTATTTCTTTATGTTTTATGCTTCTTATAACTGATGTTTGTGTCACTTCTCAGGAATGAAGGGAATGTTTTGTCTCTAAGTTGTGTTACAGTCCTCTCCTCTCCGATTCTAATCGTTATAAATACTTTTTGATCGTATTAAACGGTGAAACGTGTTAATTGTCTGGACTGCAGCTCACCGTGTGTGCGTCTCGGCTCGAGACTCTGAGGGTAATCAACACGTTTCTTATTTGAGGAACCGTGACAACCGGCTCATTTTTCAGCCGGTAAAAATAGAGATGGAACACAAAGATTCCTGCAGGTTCCTGAGAGCCAACCACCTGAAGTCAGAGCCGGTTGGAGCGGTGCTTTTTAGAAGGAAGGGCCTCATTCCGAAATGTCTTTTATGCAGTTTTTCTGTTAAACATTACCCAGAGTTCAGCGACATGCAACACTAGGCCATTATACGAAGGAAGCGAGAAGTCAAACAGAAGATCAAGGAGATGAAACACAAAGAGACTCTGAGTTAAAGCAGCTTAGTTATTACCGTATATTTAATAGACTTCACACAGCCGTGTTTGGGGAAAGTTTTCTGTCGTTTTTGGTGAAAACTTACTTCGACCTAAACAGAACCTCTGAACCGTGTCGAGATGTCTTCTCGTCTTTCTGCCCTTTTTTGTGCTTTGATGAAATACATCTCATAAAGTCTTTTTGGTTCAGGAGCGCTGACGTTTTTGGACGGAGGTCCTGGCGGCGCTGGTGGCGGCGCTGGTGGTGGCAACAGCCATGAGGGCCTGTTTGAGACCAACCAGCTGATGAGGCGGGAGAACAAGCAGGGAGCCGTGCAGAGAGCGCAGGCAGCAGCCGCCAAGGCCCGAGCTCTGGCCATGTGACTCGGACTACATCACCCACAGTGCCCCACTATGATCCTGCTCTCGGGTTGAACAGCCGACTGTTATTTAAGAAGAGATTACTTTCATTCTCGTCCTCAGCTTCCTTCGTATTGTCAGTATACGGTAGGTTACTGTGATCTCTTTTCTTCTACATATATTTTATTTCTCATTCCTGTAACATTGAGAATCCTGTGGAGTAGAAATCAATCAATCAGCCGCTATGTGTCCGCTGTGTATAACTCTTAGAAAGCCACTGATTCAGGATCAGCTGAGCCAAACACAGATGAGTTGCTCAGTCAGAACCCTGGTGCTAGATCTGCTTCAGGCTCAGCTCACCTGACAAAACACAACTCTGGATTCAAAAGTGCATATTGACGTTATCCAGTAACCATTGATTTGGTAATTATCTCGTTTTAAAATCCTATTTCAACCATGAAGTGACACGAGAGACATTTTTGCGCCTAAAGTGTTTCAACTTTTCACGAAGTGAAGACACTGAAAGGCTTTTAGTTCCACAACGAAAACACGGACAACGCCGTGGTAGAGACCTGTCAATCACAGTAAGTCCCGCCCCTAAAGCATCCCCTGCTTTATGGTCTGTTTGACTCTAAATGGACCATCATGTACTGAATGTTAGAGAGAATGCAGGTTTAAGGCACTTTTCAGACACGTAGGTTGCTCCTTGGTTTAATCGAGGCTACATTTAGTTAAAACGTAGGTTTGGGGTTCAATAGCATTTTAGCATTAGCATTAGCCATCTGAACCTCTTTAAAAGCAACCTGTTAGTCCCTGATTGACTCCCTCAAGGATTCTAATCCGGTTCAGGTTTTAACATGCTGTTGCCTGAGAGGGGCGAGCAGGAGGATTCTGATTTGTTTCGGCCTAATTAAAGCTTACAACCTGAACATGAGGTGAGCTGTAGGAGACAGAATAGAGACCGAATGTGAAATAACAACACACACTTTATCATTAACCAGCTACTCACCAGCTGCAACTTGTTGAAGTCATTTAAAAACTAAACTGAACTCAGACTTCAAAATATATTTTTAACTCTTCAAGTTGCCAAATCAGTGCTTACTGGGTTTCCTGGCTTCCTGTTCAAAGGCGTATCGCTCCTTATTGCTGCTTATTGCCCCGTATTTAAATATGAATTCTTTACTATAAGTTAGCGAAACATCAGAAGCGTGTCGCTCTTGTGAGTGTGAGCAGCATCTTCTGTTGTTTTCTTTCACTCAGTGCCGTTACAGCTGATGTCTGATGGCAGATCAGCGGGGAAATCCCCCTCAGTGCCGAACCACACAGTGCCAACAGGCTGCAGCTGATCCAGAGTCAGTGGCTCACTGACCAAACTCAACAGTCAAAGACGAATTGCTTTCCAGCCCCGTAAATCCCTCCCAGGAGCTCTACTGCTCCATTTATCTGACCTTAAGACCGGTGTAGGTGGGACGGATGCTGAAGCTTTTGTTCTCGGTTACAGAAACTTTGAGCTTACCGGCTAAACAGAAGCTCATTACCTTCAGTAGGAAACGCTGTGAAGAACTTCTTTCCAGAGGAATTTAATGGCACTTATCGCTTTTTAAAGTCTTTGGGATTTGACGACGGCAAAAAAAAAACGCGGCGTGTGAACGGCCCCTTTACGCAACTCGATTGTTCTCTTCTTCTACTTTTCACGTCCCCGACTGATGACGTCACGTTCAATGTGTGTGTGTGTGTGTGTGAACCTAAGACCACCATCTACACTTTAAGAGGAGGAAAAAAAATCAAAACGAGAGCGAGATGCAAGCAAACCAACAAAGCACGAACTAACATGCAATACGTGCGTCGTGCCTGCTGGGGATCCGCGTGTGTGTGTAATAAGACTGTGTGTCGACGTGCCGTGTGTGTGTGTGTGTGTGTGTGTGTCGTACTGTGGGTTGGGGGGGGGGGGGGTAAATTGGAAATGGAGTTAATTGTCGGTTATGTGATTATCTCAGAGTGCAATTAATTTAGGATGTGGTTCAGGGGGGGGGGGGCATTTTGACAGCAACATGGAAATCGGAACTGATGGAGGCATCTCACACCTTTTAATTGGCTCTGGGATACGAAACAGAGACGATGTAAATGGAACTGACTGTTGCCTTTAGCTGAGGTGGATTTCGAGGGGGGGGGGGCTGTCAGAGCTGTCGGTCTTGGACACTGTGTCAAAAACCTTGTGACTTTTGTTTCTGGTGTTTTTTTTATTTGTTATATTGTTCCTTATGGAACTCAATGTTCCTTCAAACTGATCTCACGAGGTGGAGATCACGAAACCCTTTAAAACACACAGTTTACTATCTCAACTTGAAAAGTTGCCGTTTGACATTAGCATGAAAATAATGGAGTCACGCCGTCTTGACTTCATGTTTCACTGTGATGAGTCTCTCAAACAGAATTCACTAATGTCCTCCCACCTCCGCTCTCAAGAGGGCTGAGGATTGAACACTTTGATTTCTCCTCTTTCACGCTCAACATTGAGACACTTTGTCAATCAGCCGGAGACGGAGACGAGCACGAAGACGCCTCAAGTTTATATTCATGATCCAAAGTGTCGTTGGCGTGTCACACGACGGACACCGGCCGTCTATCTCAGGAGGGAACAGATATCAGATCATTGGAATAACGGATGATGTCCAATGTTAGCTTAAAGGGACAGTGCCAGAGTTCAGCGGGGGGGGGGGGGGGGGTATGCTTTCTTGGCGAGGTCGTGGTTACACTCGTCTTTACGATGCACTGATGTCATCCGGTCACACCGTTGACCCTCTCAACCCCAAAACCTGCCGGCGGGATGGAAAAGCATGTTTTCTTTCAACAATCGCCAAAACAACAACGTCCATCACGGCCAGAAGCTGTAAAAACTGTCAGAATCTTCAGGATTTCATCTTTCCAACACTCTGTGAACACATCACACTTCCGTCAGAAAAAGCAACCGAAACTATGCTTTAAATTTTGATGTTAAATCTGAAATATTTTAGTTTCGGCTGTGACCAACAGTCAAATTCAGTGAAACATGTAAATAGTGTGTGTGTGTGTGTGTGTGTGTGTGTGTGTGGGGGGGGGGGGGGTTCAGATCTCAGTGCGGTGATGAGCATGTGGACACGATCCGGACAAATTATTTAATCATCTTCCCCTCCCACATGGGAGTTCCTCTCCCACGGAGAGCAAAGGGAAGAGAGGCGGGAAAGCGGGTCAGGAGCCCAGCTGAGACTCATTTCCTGATTTTTCTGCTTCAAAATAAAATCTTTTAGATATGAAGGGGCTTTTATTGTGGATAATTTAAAGCCTGCGGAGCCTTGTTCGTGTCTTTTCTTCAATAAAAACAGGTCTACTAATACTGCAGAACACTGCAGGGAGAAGCAAAAAAAACAATCTGGGACTTTTATTGTAAACGATTCGTAGTCGTTCCTTTGACCTTTGATCAATATCCGGAGAGGAAGTGTCCTGATCCGGTGCATCGGATCACAGACGTCGCATTGAAAAGACGTGTGTAACCACGGATTACTGTCGATGCCACTCTCAGGTCTGCACGTTAAATATGAAGCTACAGCCAGCAGCAAATTAGCTTAGCTTAGCATGAAGAGTGGAAACGGCTGCTTCATGTCTTTGTGCTAAGCTAAGCTCCTGTGATTGCCTGCAGCCGGTGTAGCATCGTTCTTTTCCTCGAACTCGCGGAAAGAAAGCAAATAACTGCATTTCCCAAAATGCAGAACTACTCCTTTAAGGGAAGTCTTGTTTATCGTGTTGCCCCAACGTCAAAAACAAAAAGACGGATATCAATTTCATGTTGACGGAAAGTTTTTTAAACATTAGCCAGAGCTATGCTAGCAGTTTCCTTCCGTTTCCAGGCTTTGTGCTAAGCTAAGCTAAACACCTCTTGGGCCTATCAAACAGGTATCAATCCTTACGTTTAAACAAAGGTAGAGTATATATTTGTGTCAAATAATATCAATATTTGGAAGCAGAAACACTGAAGGATGCCAAACGTCAAGGATTTGAAATTAAACTCTTCTGTGAATCTTCAGTCAGAAGTGATTTCCAACAATCGGAGGCGACTCGATGCCTTTGAAATGGATTATTTAAAGAAAAAACATGTCTTGATTTGTCATTGAGGCTGTTGTTGTTATTGTTGTTCCTCTAACAATCTTAAGTTTCGTGTAAAATTATGTAAAGAGAAAATGTTTACGTTGCTTATTCTACTCACATGTGAGGACTGGAGATGGAATCTGTGTCATTATTATTATCAAACCATTACCATAATCACCACGATAATGTGAAAGTAAGGAAGGAGCATTCCATGTCTCTGTCATTGTTGTTCAACAAGTGAGCGAATCCAGATTGGAATTTAAAAAAGAAAGAAAGAAAAAGACACAGAGGGAGTTTAACAAGTGCCTGAACAAAAACCTTCTTCATGTGCTTTAAATATTGTGAATACTGCCTGACTGTTTCATGAACCTGTTCTTAAACGCCGCTGTTCTTTCTTTATGAAGTAAAAGAAAGAACAGCGTTGGTGGAAAACATTCACTGCCTTCGTCTGCTTTGGGCTCAGCTTCAGGCAGAACGGCTGATTTCAAATATCTGGAAAACAGAAAAGTAACACACCGGATGTCACGATGTGTACGTTAAAGCTTTTAAAATGATCAAATTATTCAGGAAAGTAAGTCCACTTACTGTGAATATAGAGAGATGGCAGGGATGGTCGAATGAAAGACGCTATTGAGTTGCATTATGGGAATCGTAGGATCCTAGCATGGCGCAGAAATCAGCAGCCCGTGACGACTTTTTGTAATTCTTTTCAATGAGAGTGAAGCGTTTCATTTTTTTTGCAACCAATGAACAGAAGTTACCATTTTGGAAAATGCGGTGAAGTGTCGTAGAGATGCCGTATACGTCTCTAAGACCTGTCAATCACAGTAAGCCCCGCCCTAAAGCGTCCCCTGAGTCATTTTCTCATAGACTTCTATACAACCAGAGGAGTCGCCCCCTGGTGGACATTAGAGAGAATGCAGCTTTAAGACTTCCGTATCAGCTTCACTCGGCAGAACCGGAGGTTGCCTCCTGGCAGGATATGACACATTTACAACAAATATAACAAAAAAGTTTCTGAAGTAGAGTACCAGCGTAGCTTTAAACTGCTGATGCCAGAACGTGAATCCTCTGAAATACTCCGGTGAATGAACTCTAGATCATGTGGGACCCTTTGAGCAAAACCCTCTTGACTTGTATGTTTCACACGGGGGCGTCCGTCCCTGTTTCTGCACCTTTAAGCATCTGAACACTGAAAACCTGGAGGCCTGTTGTCACAAAGCCATAATGTCACTTTTGTTATTTCTGATGATGATGATGTCACACACTAAAAAAAATAAAATAAAGCGGTATTTGGGTTTTTAAAAGAATCCCCTGAGGAACAATAAAGAAAATGCATGAAATTCAACTGGACTACGAGCTTCTTCTTCTTGTGTGTTTTTAGCGGAGGTGTGAGAGACGTGAAACACTCCAAATGGAGAACAATGAAAGTCTGCACACACACACACACACACACACACACACACGGAGAAGGATTTTGAACTCTGATCACACTTCTCGGCAGGTCTGGCGATTATTTGTGGAGCTCGGCTGTCAGAAACCCCCCTCCTCCTCTCCCCTCCCCCCGTCCTCCCCCCACCCACTCTCTGCTGTCACTAAAATAGCTTTAAGGTGTGTTTAGGTTGGACTCTAACCCCTTCGCCGATTTCATCTCCTTGGCAACAGTCCAGAGTTCCCTTAATTCGTATCATCTCAATCCCGAGTGCTGCAGCAGTTTTGCCTGTTTGCCCCTAATCATGGAGCCTGTTGCCATGGCAAAGTATTTAAATATGCTCTGCAGATCATCTCCACCTAGCACACACCAGAAGTCTCAGCGCTGTGTTTTCTTTTGTTTCCTTCACTGAAACGACTTCCTTACTCGCCTGTTACCTCGTGGTTCAGATCGGACTCGTTCATTTTCCGAGCATGTGATTCGCTCTTCACGCTGTTCTTCCCGTCTAATTCCACGGGGAGAGAACTCCTGTATTTTTTCCTATTTCACGCGTTGCTCAAAGAGAGAAGGCTTCGTCTGTTATCTTATCAGCGGAGCTTCACGGTTCCCAAAAGCTTTGGCCGTGTTTAGAGAGGAAGTGCACGCGGCATACTGATAAGGGAGGCCTGGCGCTGCGGGGAAACACACCGTCGTCACGGCACACGCAAGAAATAACAACCGGCAGCATCACGAGAAAAAAATATATATATTTTATATATATATATATATATATATATATATATATATTTTATATATATATATATATATATATATATATATATATATATATATATATATATATATATATATATATATATATATATATATATATATATATATATATATATATATATATATATATATATATATATATATATATATATATATATATATATATATATATATATATATATATATATATATATATTTTTATATATATATATATATATATATTTTATATATATATATATATATATATATATTATATATATATTTTTATATATAATATATATATATATATATATATATATATATATATATATATATATATATATATATATATATATATATATATATATATATATATATATATATATATATATATATATATATATATATGTAAGAAAGAAGCACACACCCAACAAAGAGTTTGCCTGATTTTAATTGCTTTGGCTTCCCGGCGCTCACAACTGCACATTTGGGAGCTTTGTGTCCGTGTGTGCGTGTGTGTGTACATGCATGCATGAGTGCGTTGGGGGAGGTTTATAATAGGTATCTACATCCGTTAAATAAAAATTTCAGCAGCTTTTACTCTTCTGCTCGGAGCTGCTGCAGCTCAAGGATGAGGCCTCTTCATATTAAATATCGTACATCAGCTGCTTCTGAGAGCTGCTAACCTTGTTTCAGAGGCTCTTTTTATTCTGAGGGGTTTTAAATTGAGGCGTTTGTTTGTTGGTGTTTTGGATTTGTCAGTGGTCGCCAACTAGACAACCACACAGGATTTAATGTTCAATATTCCCGGTCTCTCTCCGGGAATATTGAACATTAAATCTCTCTCCGTCTCCGTCTCTCTCTCTCTCACACACACACCTCTGTAATCATCAAATACAGGTAAAATGCCAAGTAAAAATATGGAATCATGGGATTGGGTTTACTGCGCCTCACTGTGTTTGCCGTTGCCAGACAAAAACATATTGGAATTATGCGTTCCTTTAAACCACGGATATACTGAATGTCAGCGTTTCTGAACCCAAAATACGTCTCACGTTAGCCTCGTGTCTCGCCTGCAGAAACGCAGAGTGCCACGTGGTTGACGTTATGAAAAGATTTGTAATGTTTAGGCCACAAAACTACGAGTAGGAAAAAAACATGATTATATTGTAATGTAAAAAAAAAAGCATTAAAAGCGTCACTAAAAAACGTAACAAAGAAATGTGACTGAACAATGTAATGAAACTTAACTTAACAAATACAACTTAACGTGAACAATGTAACAAAGGAACAAACAACCGCACCTAGCAGCTGACTGTCTTACGAAACATTACGTACAAAGCGCTACGTCTACGTTTACTGTTTGGTTTCCACAAGGAAGACGTTCAGGGGTCGCCCGGGTGAAAGTCCTGTTTCTTTGACCCCTTCCACTCGCCCTCAGTGGAGGCTCGTTATGTTACACCCTAACTTTCAGTCACGGTTGCTCAATAGAAAATGTCACTTGCTCCGACAGAATGCAAAAACGTGGTTTGAAAAACGTACAATGCCGACATTTGACACGTGTGTGTGTGTGTGTGTGTGTGTTTCAGTTACATTTGTGTGGTGTATGACGCAGTTTCCGGTTCATTTCAATGAAATGAATTAGTCAGGTGATTTAAATAAACATATCTCCAAGTCAATCAGAATCTGCTTTATAGTATGTGTTAAACACCGTGAACCACTTATCGTTCTCACGTAGTGCGCAGTAAAAGAATGGAGAATAACTGCATTTATACGACTGGGAAAATATGATTAAAAATCCTCAAAATCCAGGCGAGCTCTGACCCACTTGCTCAGTTTGCTCTCGACATGATCAAGTCGAGCCTTTATTACAGATCTCCCTCAGGCAAGTCATCAACACACATCTAGATTTTAAGACCAGGACACGTTCATCTTTACGGTTATATTCTAAATCATTTCAACGTGCCACCGCAGCCGCTTCAGGCACAGACGGGAAAAAGACAGAGTGGCATGCGAGCAGATTGCAGGAGGGCGAGAGGGATGGAGTCGCATGTGTTAATGTTGGAGAGGAGGAATAACACTTGAGCTCAGCTGACAGACCCAAAGGAAGGGGGGGGGGCATCGAGGGATGTGAAGACACAATCTACATATTCAACATTTTGACTCCCAACAAGGAAAAATCCTCTTTGATGCTCAACAGCCATCTCATCCATCTGCCGTGTTCCGTGGATGCCAGCAGGTTTTTGTGAGATGAGAAACGCGTGGAGGGTGTGATGGTGGAGATCTTACCGTCGCCACTCGATGAGGAGCATCTCTGCATCTTCTACGCTGCAAATGTACAAGTTTAAATATTTTAAAACACGTACGAGGCAAATTTTGCAAATTTTGCCTCAATCTCGTTACGTCATTCGCGTCTTCGCATTGGCTTTGTGTGTAATCACGTTGCGCTGAGAATTGGTCGTGTTTGGCTGGTACTTGCTAACAGCTAAGAGCTAACGGTAACTAGCTCTCCTCCTGCCGATTCCAACTTGATTTGTTGATTCCGAATGCAACATTATCAACGTGTGTAGCGTAAATGAGCTGATAAACGATATGATGACGTGATATCAGATCCAAGATGTTATTGCTGTCGGAGCAACTCGACTTCCAACAATCGGAGCAACTGAAGTGCTGTAAAGAGTCAGAACATCGACTCAGGGAGGTCGGACAGATGAAACAAACAGGACTTTCACCCAGGAGACCGCAGTGTGTCCAGAGTGAAACCAAGTCAACATCGACTCATATTACCGTAGTTTAGCCATTTACCTAGCAAGCAATTATTACAATAAATACATTATCATACATATAGAGGACATTTTCTCTTGGAGGCTAGCAATAGGTCATGCAGCTGCTCAAATGAGGCTTAGTCTCAGGTCGACAAACGCCCAGTGCAAGTAGCCGTTGATCAGGTGCTCCCTGCAGCGCTCTGATTGGACCGGCACCGAGCTGTGAAGCTCCATTCAAGACTCAAGTGTCACTGTGAAAACTCAGCCTGTACCTTTCTACAGTTAAGTGGCCCAGAAATGCGACATGCATTGTGTTTCTCTTCCTACCGTTTATCTGCCACTTCCACCATCACTCCTCAATCTAATCCGCCCTCTGCCTTTCCATTCAAAGCTTCTCTCGTCTCCCTCGGCTTGACCGTCACTCTGGCCTTAATGCTCGACACTGAGCTCGCTGAATCGAACACCGTTTAACGTGTAGACATTCACGGTGGCGTTTATAACGGATGTTTTGGAAATCGGGAAATGATTAGATATCTTCAATCTTCCTCATATGGCGCAGAGGACGAAGATGTATCAGGCTTTAGATACACACAGTTGAAAATAAAACTCTTTTCCATACTTTTCATTGTTGTTGTTGTCAGACATAGTAAATGCTGCCCAAGAACCAGACGAGCAGCTTCTCCTCCACATGTTCAGCCGTCACAAATAGCCGTCGCATGCTTTCATTTCGACTTCACCGACAGAAAGTCTGTCTTCAGAAAGTCAGAGGAGGTTCGTCATCGCTTTGCTCACACGAAAGCTCAGAGGCCTTGAGATGTGTGGAAGGCCACAGAAAAAACAACATACATTTTTATATTTATCTGGCTTAGTGTGGTCTCTGGAGAGAGAGAGAGAGAGAGAGAGAGCGAGAGAGAGAGAGAGAGAGAAAAAGGGAGGTTTGTGGGGGAATCTTTAGGCTTGGTTTTAATCTGGGCTACTAGGAGGGAGACAGAGAGGGACTGGGTATTACATGCTACACTACACAGAGAGGTCACCACATCGCCTGGAGGACTGGGATGCAGAGAGAGAGAGAGAGAGATGAAGAGGAGGTAGAGGAAGCTGTAAGAGAGAGCGTGATGGAGGGAAGAGGGAGGGGACGAATGACAAACTGTCAGGTGTGGAGGGATGATGAAGTGCGGAGGAAGGAGGGTGGAGGTTGGACTTGATGTCATCGTCGCCCTCCTCCCCGTGACTCTGCAGCGCTGAGGGCAGCTTCTGCTGACTCGCCCCCCCCCCCCCTGCTGTGTGCCCACCGGGACGTTGGCGTCACACGCCTCCCGCCGGTCCGTTGACATCAAAGGGAATGGCCTTTGACGCAGAGCAGCACGGTGGAGCGCGCCGCCTCCGTGTGGCCGCCTGAAGACACCGCAGCTCAGACTGAGATGAAATCAAAGCAGCGTTTTTAAATTTGATTGAAAGAAAAAGTTTCTAAAGATCAGCGGGAACCTGTACGGCCAACAACTCAGCAGCAGTTGAGTTAATACGAGCTGTGAGGAGAGAAAAAACAGAAGGTCAAAAAATGAATTCTCCTCATGTCTCTGAAAGGAAGTGGATTTCTCTTTGGCTGCTAAACTATTTAGGTTCAACCTCTCCACGCTCCTTCCCTCCGAGAGCATCGAGGGTTAGCAGCCATAGAGAAACACAGTTCTACAGGTATTCCAAAAAAGAAAACAAAGAAATCTTGAAGCAACGCGAGCGCCCTCGGAAAGGAGGCTTTACAAACGAGTGAATGGAGAGAATTCACCTCATTCGGATCAGAAATCCTTGGAGAGGCCTCATCACTGTCACCGCTGCACAGAGTCAAAGCCGTGCGTATCGCAGCGATGCTCCCAAACAGATGAATGAAGATAAACTTGAGAGAGGAATGTCTTTCAAACGGAAGTTCAAAGCTATTAAAAACAAAAGGAAGTTCATGACCAAAGTCTTGAATACATTCTTTCATCCTCTAAATGAACTCAAAGCACCACTGCACAGTGCGTTATATGTATCTTTCTATTATATTATATATTGTATTTGATTATCATGGTTCTGCAGACACACAGAGAATGAAACTCTTTTGCTCTGCTTTGATTCATCGTTTGGAGTTTTTACAGAACATTCAAAAACTTTTGTTACCAAAAGTATTTGGTTGTGAATTAATATACAAATCCCTCGTTCGTCCTCCTCTGATCTTATCGGTGGGTGAGGAAGGTGAAGGAGTCTACTTTTCACACAATCGAAACAAATCCCCAAACGATTTGATTAAAGAAAGAAAATTACACACAATTAATCATATCCTATTAACCGAATATGGCACTTGCAGTTATTATATTTAAGCTGCACCCACCAGATAAATACATGGTCAAAAGGCATTGTGCACCACAGCGAATGACCTACTGCAGCCAAGGCCGATGTTCCTGAATAAGGCTGATGCAGTTACTGAAACTTATTCCACATATTTCCACAACAATTGAAACTTACACATACGCCAAGTTGCAAAAACCTCCACACCCCCCAAAAATCAGACATAACTGTAGGGTCCTCAACGGCAGCTGCAGTCGACGTTTAGAACATTTCACAAATCAAAACGTCCGCAGTCAGAAAGGTCTGCCGCAGCGAAGGAGCCCGTATTCAAACACGCATTTCTAGATATATTTAATCACGGAACATTCCACACTCACGGCTGTAATTGTCCCTTGAAAAAACACGGAACTGTAATCTGTAATGAACAGAAAACTGTGCGGCGGTCAATCTCACACTGATTGTAATGAGGGCTTTCCCTCCTGCACTCACCATGCTTCCTTTCTTTAGGGTCCAGGAAGTGGTTTTTTCGCCAGAAAAAAAGTGCTAAATGGAGTCACAGTTTTGGATAAAAGCAAAGAAACTGCTCTGTGAAAAGAAAAAGAAAGCGAAGGCTCTCATTGCCATGGCTACACTCGGAGTTAATTATCGGCGTAATTGCGGCTTTTAACCTTTCCCACATCCGAGAGTGCTCCGACAGTTTATTCTGGCACAAAATGTGTTGGCGACCTTCAGTCATGCCTCCTACTGAACTCCGGCTGATCTGAGATCTTTGAATCTACCAGTGGAAACATTCAAATAAACGTGTAAATAAAGAAGACAGTTAGAGATAAATGAATCAGTGGAGCCAACCATCTTTATAGGAAAACACTCAAGCGGTGGTTTCAGCTCCTCTGACTCAAGTGTTAGCTCCTCATCGGTTACTACGTGTGTTTTATACTTTCTGCCTTTATTTGGGGTGAAGAGACGTAAGATGAATGCACTACATACACCTTTCACTGCGCCGTGTGAGCAAATCACAACAGTAAACCTGTCACACTGTACGTTAAGATAAATCATTCAGTGCGATATACCGACGTCTCTGGTAGCGGCAGCGACCTGTCAATCACAGTAGCCCCGCCCCTAAATCATCCCTGCTTTATGGTCTGTGTGACTCTAAATGGACCATAATGTACTAAATGAACATCATGCTGTATTGAAGAAGACTTGAAACTAGAGATTGAGACCATAAACTCATGTTTACCGCCAACCCTCCCCCAGGTTACAGCTCTGTCAGCACGGTTACCTCCGTTAGCTGCTAGCCACCGTTAGCGAGCAGTAACGTTAGCTTTTTACTTCTGCCTTCAAAAAGCATTGTAAACTTTTTGCAAGGCACAAAACTGCACATCAAAAACGTCCATTTAACTAAAACACCAATCAGTCTGCATAAAGAAGAACCATTTGCAAACAAACTGTTTTTTCTTCACAGTTAAAATGAAAGGAAAACAGTTAATATTGAAGTGAAATGCAATTTTATTGTTGAAAAAAGTGCATGGACACAAAATGCTCAGAATTTCCAAGAATAAAATTGTACAAAAAAAATCATAAATTTGTGAGAAAAAAACTTCTGAGATTAAAGGAGACATATGCTCATATGCAGGTTCATACTTGAATTTTGAGTTTCTACTTCAACATGTTTACGTGCTTCAATAATCAACAAACACTTTATTTTTCTCATACTGTCTGAATATATCGGAATCACCCTCGACCTGAAACGCTCCGTTTTAGCGCCTGTCTCTTTAAGAGCCCCGTCCAGAAAAAGCCTAGTCCGCTCTGATTGGCTTTGTTGAATCACATGTTCTCTGATCTCCGTTTTTTTTTTCATGTCCTTTTAAAGTCACACTTTTACGAGAAAGATAACCAACTCTAAAACAGTGTTCGTTTTTTTAACGGAACCACATCGCTTCACTTTGCAGGTTGGATCGACCTCATGACTTCATGCCATCGTTGCGTGCCGTGTATTATGTCTGCAGTGGACGACCTATTCAAATTACACTTTGCAATCGTGTGTAGCAATAAGGAAATACTTGTGATTTCAGAATCTCCATTTTATCATAAGCATCTGGACATTGTTGTGAATTGAACAGAAGAAAATTTGTTTGTTTTTTAAATTTGTACATTTACGACTTTTTTTTCACTCCGGAATAATTTCTTTTGTGAAACAAAACAATCAACATAAATGATTTAGGAACAAACCTATAACAACTATATATATACTGTATATATTTGAGCCTATCTGATTCGATTTGAGTCAACAGATGTATGTCTTTGCCGTGTTCCCCCAACGTGTCATTTCACACCGTCTATGGACTGAACAGCTTAAGTGTTTCCAGGTAAACACACACACACACACACACACACACACACACACACACACACACCCTGCCCGTGTCACCTCACAGCCAGCCGTTGGAGGAAAAGTCCCGCCTCAGCTGCTGAGTCTCGGCCTCCGTGAGTGGCTGAAGAGGCGATCGACAGGCGCCGCCGTGGAAACCGAACCACTCCATCGCCTGCTTGAGGGCGGGAACTCCCAACTTCCTGGTCACCTAGCAACACAGAGCTCCAATCAGTCTCCCTGTACTACAACAACCCCCCCCCCCCCCATCTGCCGTGTGGGTTCAAAGCTGTATCAATGCTGACACTTAAAAAGCAGACACGTGTCACGTGTCACTTCCTACGAGAGCGAAGCTGGATTTTCACGATGCGGCGTGTCGAGGGGTTTGAGTGGTAGACTGATGCCGTTCGAGCGGCAACATTTAACAAACATTAACAGACACATCTGTAGCCTGCAGCATATCATTCAGTGTCGTTTTCTCAACCATCTCACCCTGAGAACACACAACTCTCTCTTTGTTAAGTGAAGTTAACTCAACACATTGTTATAAAAAACAATTCAGCTACAGTACTAACTCCTTTTAAAATGAACATTTTGTGCTATCCATCATATTTCCACAGCAGATACGAGAGCAGATATTTCATTTTGACTTTAAAGAGCAACTAAATCCCCAAACCACTTATTTCCAGCTGAAACCCAATGTGTGGGTATTTAGTGGTGTTGTTGATGGATTCAGGGCGTAATCTTGAAATTGTTGCGCAAAGCATTTGAATACTGTGTTTTAAATATACATGGTGACTGCCCTCTACTGGTTAAAACTACTACTATTGCAATTTAGCGATTAGCTGATCTGGAGCCAGCTGACGTTCATTGAAGCGCCCTCCTTCCCCGTCCCTTTCCTATAAAACAACCTCTCCCGACTCCGTAGACTGGAGGAGGATTAGCTTCAATTAGCTTGTGATCTGCTTATGCTAATCGCGAGCGTACACATATCCCAGCCTTTTGCATGTAAACACAAGTTCACAAATGTTTATACTTTATGTTGTCACAATGACAGACACTCCTACCTAACCATAATCATACAAATGGTCAGCGTGCTAGCTATTAGCATGAGCGGTAGAGATTAGCATAGGCTAATTGGAAGGGTAGCGGCCATCACGAACCGTAATTTAAAAACTGTAAAGTCTGGCTACACTTTAAAGTAATGTAGACCGAGCCCAGCAATTTTTCAAATGTTTTGTATACGTAAAATAAAGACAAGATGGAATTAGCACGCTAACTAGCTAACCAGCAAGACACTAAATGGGTAAAATGAATGCTTCATCTACGCACTCTTGTCACAGCGTAGTAAAGCACAATGCTAGCGCCAGTTAATCAGTCATTAATGTTGATTCTACATTTTGTGGTGATGGAAAATGTTGCGTCTTACCCGCCCTTCCCAGTCCTGCACATGTTGATTCTTCTTGAAACATTTTATTTATTATTATTTCAAGCATAGAGGCACTTAAGCCAAAGTGACTCTTTAATGCTGTCATTTTGTTTGTAGTTTTAATTCGATTTACTCGGTTATTTTCTATGTAAACAGGGCATATGCATGCAAGAGGGACGCTGCCTTGTTGCTGGGCAGACTGGACTTTATATTATGCACAACTTAAATGTCATAAAAGCAGCCAATAAACTCCAGAGCAGCTCTGAGAGATGTGACTAAACCTCCAGTCTGTCATTATATGTGAGAGTTTGTTCTGTTGTGCGCGTGTGTGTGTGCGTGTGTGTGTGTGTGTGAGAGTGAGTGTGTGTGTGCGCAGCAGATGGTACTCACGGCGGCGTTGGGCTCGATGAGGCGCTGCTGCAGGCCTCTGGCTTCCTCCCAGCGACCGGACACACACAGGCTCTCCAACTCACACAGCTCCCGGCCCAGCACGTTGGCCAGCGCACACACTCCGCCAACCGCACCTAGACACCCGCATCACAATCGAGAGCTGACCGATTCATCATGTATAGAGTTGTTTTTCTTTTTCATACAATGATGTACTGTAAAACAATGAGAAACGTTCTTGACCTTTGGAGCCACCACATCCTGTCCTTCTAATAGAACGTGTCTCAATAAAAGGAACGAAAGAAAGAACCAAACGATGTCTCAACAGCCATTCTAGCGTTTCTAGCGTAAAATCGACATAAAGTGAGACCTTTTGTGTTGCTGGCTTTCATAGAAAAACGCACAAAAAATGTAACTTTCAGTAGGATTACCATTAGGATATACGTTGACTGAAGGGATCCCACAGGATTTGTGGTTCGCAAATTCCACATTTCTGCAAAAAAAACCTTAAAAAAAAACCTGCTCCAGATTTTAAGGGTTGTACTTACAACCAGCTGTTCCAATCTGGTTTCACACCCACGTTAAGTTGAAGGAAGGCGGCCGGATTAATCACGTTTGATCAGCTCACTGTGAGCAATCGCTCAACACAGCGCTTATATGTTTAGAATATTCAGAAGCTCCTTCCACCACTCATGCACAGTGTGCTGACGCATGAGCATGCATCACGGCAAAGTACAAGAAGCACTTGAGCTGCCCGAGAAGTCGACCGTGTGGACAGAATTCAGTGTTCAAACAACTGAAGATAAAACCGAGCAGAAAGGGGTTTTATTTTTCCTGCCTGAACATATTTCCCTCTCAAATGAAGCCGTCCATCACTCTCCTGGTTGTACAGCTGTGTTGTCAACACACGGACAAATATGATTCACGAGCAACGTTTGAGGTAGAAAGCCAGCCTTCTATCTTTTTCTCTCCTGACAGATCGGCACGCCGTTCATTCAGTACGATGTCTTTTTATACACGCAGCTAGATACACACATCATCCAAGGCCGCTAGATAGGACGGCCTTCCAGTGTGACATCTCATTGCCTGCGTCTGGTGGAGGAGGGAAGCAGAGCGCTGGCTCCGTCCGCGGCCTTGAAGTTGTTGTTGTTGTTGTTGTTGTGGATAGACGAGCCGGCGGCTGCTGACGGGCGGATTTTCTGTCTGAAAATGATGTTTCTGTTGGCTCGCTGCCGCTCGGATCGCACCGCTGACTGACGGGCGAAGCTGCACGAGGAAAAGACACCAAAGGCCGGCTAAAGAGGCAGAACCAGATCCTAAATGTCCAGGATTGTGGAGATGTGTGTGGCAGAACGGACTGAAACAGATCTCTGCCCAACAACACTTTCATCCTAACGAAAAAGACATTTCCTATTTTTCTTTGTTAGATCTTTGAGTTGAGACGCAATAAATATTTACATTTAGCAGCAAACAGCTATTATTTTTAAAGATCTGAACAGATCCACTCTCCCTCGGTGCGTTTCCAGAGATGCTCCTCGCTTTGTTGACTTAACTCAATGTTAGCTGTGTTTACGTCAACTGCGAGGCGAATTTTAAGTGAATTTTTTAAATGTAGCAGAACAGAAATGCGAATTAGTTCCATTTCCATCATCTGGTTTGGAGCGAATAAACTCTGCTACAGCGTAGTCTGGTCAGACGTTGGCGCTGTCTGCTACGTTTGGCTGTAATCTGCCAGTAAACGGAGTAGAAGAAGAAGAAGAAGAAGAAGTCGAGGTCGTGAGCGGGAAACAAAACAATTCGCTTGACAACCTAACCATCCACGATTTCTAAAGAGTAATATGTGTTCATGTGGTTTACCAGCAGTTCTCCCGACAACAAGCTTCTGCAAAAACATGCACAACCGCTACACAAAGTACAATTTCATTAAAGATCAAAACACCTTCTTGCACGATAACGACACCAACGGACACATTTCTGTCGGAGAAACGGGACGCGTGAACACTCGAGTGAAGCAGACGCGAGTGTTCCGCTCTGTGTTGTGATGCTCTGCGAGGGTTTGACTGACAGGGCTTCAGCTTCACTGTTATATCAAGACTTTAAACACACGCTCACCGTGGACACATTATCATATCCATCACTCAGCGCTACCTGTGTCCATCACACACACACACACACACAGCCAATTACTCCCATATTTCAGTTATGGAGATGAGAACACGTTCGGGAGCAAAGATCAGAGAACTGTGAAAGTGTGCGTGTGTGTGTGTGTGTGTGTGGGGTGCAGGGCTGGCAGTGGGAGAACATGACTCATTAGGTTCCTGAGCATCATGTTGATCCCCGAACGTGTTGTCTAATCCAGGCTTACAGTACACGGTACGTGGCGGACATTCATAAGAAGGCAGCTGCTGCCAAAAGGATGCTGATGAATCTTTGATTTGCTGCAACTTTAAATGAAAGATTGCACGCTTCCTCGCAGGATGAGAAAAAAAACACTCAACAGTCCTTCATGTCTGAAAGGACGAGAGGTTGCTGGTGAGGTTGCTGAAGGTATGCGTGTCTCCGTGTTTCCAGCCTGTGATGATGTTACTGTTGGGACATTCAGACACTCGACTTCTGAGAAATAGAAAAATATCAGACTCTGTTTTCATTGGTTCACAATAGTTTCCAGTCAGGCGGCCACCTCCGGGTCTGAAAAGTGAAGCCGGTGCTGAAGTGTCTTAAAGCAACTCAATATCGGGAGTGTGAGTGAAATGTGAAAACAAGAAAAAGTGACAGCAGAATGCAAGGGATTATGGGTAGAAAGGACAGATGTTGACATCCGATAGCCAGCGGTTAAAGAAAATGAGAGATTTGTGAATTATGTGGACATTTTCTTTGCACCTTTAATTGAGGATCTGATATGAAAGACATACAAGAAGAAAACAAAGTCCCTGTGAGGAACAACAGCGCCGTTAGTGGTCTCAGGGCTTCTTACCAACGCTATAGGCGGCCATGAGGAAGCCCGCTGAGCCCGCCAACACCTGGAAATCCTGCGTGTTGGTTCTGTGAACGATCAGGCCGATCCGTGAGATCTGAGGAGAGAGTAATCGTTCAAAATATTAAACAGGAGAAGAAGAGAGAGAGAGGAACAAACGCAGAGACAAGTGAGAAGAAAAAGGAATCATCTTCAAAAGAGGAGGAGGGGGAAGACGCATGAATATTTGATACGCTTCCTATTTTGTTTTGCCTCTTCTGATTCTCTTTTGTCAATCCAGATGTGAAGAATCCAAATGAAGCTGAAAAGTTCAAAAGGAGCACGAGACATGAAACCGAAGGCTCCGCAGGGAGAAACCTGCAGCCTCCACTTTAAAGCTATTCTTAACCGCCGCGGTGTCAGTTTCCCCATATCAGTCATGTCAAACACGCAGGGCTGTACTCGATCAGCCAGTCGGGGTACCGGAGCTCCCGCTGCTCTCCTGAAAAGCATCGAGCACTTCATTCCGACGCAGCTCCCCAGTGGGAGAAGACAACATGGCGGGCAGAGCAGAGTCTGCCCGGCGACAGGAAAACACTCATGAGCTTCTACTGTTCTTCAGTCTCGTTCTTGTCAGTAGCCTGCAGTGTGTCGCCTCGAGAGCAAAGAGGAACTTAACCCTCGACTGAAGAGTCTTCACTCGTGACAATCACAACATGCTCCCAGAGGTCATTTATTGAAATGAGTCTTTTTGTTGTGGAATAAAAAACAAAACTAAAAATAAAATCTGATTTCAGTCGAACAAATCTAAAGTTATTGAGACATTAATGTTTGTTATGAACTGTCTTCTTAATCAGCGTTATCGTGACGTCACATTTCGTCATAACTCTTTCATGTGTGAGCTCGTTAGAGACCGGCTGGAATTGCTCACGGCTCTCTCGCGGGGACAAACAAATAAAGTCGCTTTGATTATTTCAACCGAAGAGACGATGATTGGTTGACGTCGGTTGGTGTGCAAAAAAGCGATGACGACTCGCAACAACGCCCTCGTAGGTTCACACGTCTGGCACGTGCGGGACGTGCACGGGCTCAAAGCCAAAAACACAAGATGTGCAACAGCGTGGGAAGAAGGAATCAGATCTCAGGAGATGAGGTGAAACTTCGATGCTTTCTGAGGGCAGAACTGTTGATACGTATCGTAACATCATGACGAGAACATTAAAAGCTGCAGAGACGAGCCCGATCTGATTGGCGGATGACGAACGTCTCGAGCTGGATTCAAACCTGCGACACGTCTACACCTGCCAGCTGACAATCCTCGATTTCACCCACAGTGCGTCTCAGTCATTTATTCACGAATGACCAATCAGCTGCATGGACTACATGTGCATGGACTACATGTGCATGGACTACATGTGCATGGACTACATGTGCATGGACTGCATGTGCATGGACTACATGTGCATGGACTGCATGTGCATGGACTGCATGTGCATGGACTACATGTGCATGGACTACATGTGCATGGACTGCATGTGCATGGACTGCATGTGCATGGACTACATGTGCATGGACTACATGTGCATAAAGAAGCTTTTCTTTTTGCACAAGCAATCACAGGTTGTTTGTGATCAATCACGACGTTCACGCTGTGAGACGAGTCAATCTCGTCCTACAAGCCCGTCGGCTGATAACACACCAATTTATTTTCAGAAAACATGTCTTCAAATGTACTTTGGGCCAAAATATAACAAGATTCAAGTCCAGCGGAGACATTTTTTGATCACGTAATCTGCCAAATAGCAGGAGCTGGCTGATGTGGGGAAATCTGTTCGCCACTCATGCTCTGAATAATCTTTCTGCAACTTCGTCTGCCTTCCTCAGATTGACCCTTCACTCCTTGTTTTCTGCGTCCGTCCTCTTCCCGCCCACCATTGAGCAGGACCGCTGTGTGCTTGAACTACGCCCACGCTGCCGTCTCCCAGCAAGTGGACAAACTGCTATTTCCCAAATCCATTTGTGCAACTTCTTGCAGACACTTCCCACACAGACGAAAGAGGTATTAAGGGCTCGACAAGAGCAAACTGCTCTCTTTTTTTTTTGCCTCCCAACAAGTAACCCTGCAACCAACCCAGCAGGATAAAAGCACACACACACACACACACACACACACACACTTAAGTTTTAGGTTCTTCAACAGCCATAACTCTCTTCTCCACAGCAGCTAGTTTGCTGAACACACACAGTGCTGCTTCTACTGATTGTGCAGCATCAGAGTGAGCCAACATTGCTGCCGAATCAGCATTGATTTGGCAACAACATTTGAAAATGTCAGCGTTCATCTTTTCACTCTGTCAAAGCCGGACACACATTCGCGTTTTGTTAAGCGTCCAGCAACGCGGCTCAATTTCAGCTCGTTGCGTGTATGCAGTCTTTTCAAAATAAACTCCCGTCTCCACAGGAAACTATGAATTTAAGTTTACGACTGCTGTATGGGAACAGCCTGAGCTGCTCGACAGTCACACAGATCATGTTTCTGTGACACCGACAGCTGCATGGGAAAATAAAGAGGATGCGCTGCTTACGTCTCCTCCGCTGTCTTTAAGGCCCAGGATGTTCGGGTGCTGAGACAGCTGCACCACGGCGTCCAGCGGCAGCTCCAGCCCCGTGTTGGCCGGCACGCTGTACAGAACCACCGGCACCGGGCTGCTGTCCGCCACCTGCAGGGGAGCCGCAGAGAGATGAGCGCCATGTCTGAACTCTCCCTTCTCTTTGATTCCCAGTCAATCAAAGCAGCGTACTTTTTAAAGCTTTTCTGATTTAACACTACCCCGAGCCTCCCACTCAGCACTTACTGTGTTCCTATTCGTTTGTTTCTGTACTGTTGCTCTGGTTTATGCTCTTAGATGCTCGTTTAGAAAACGATGCTGACCGGCCCTCGTTCCTTCAAATGGCTGTTTGGGGGGTTCAGACTTGGTTCTAGGGTTACGGTAAGAATCCGGTCTAAGTTAAGGTTCGTGTCAGGATTAGGTTATGCATCATGTTAACTCGGGTTCCTCGTGAGTATGCGAGTGTGCTCGACAGCCAGCGGACCTTTGTGAAGTGCTGGATCAGAGCGCGGCCGTCCATCTTGCCCTTGTAGAAGCACGGCGTCACCACGAGGACCACGTCGGCTCCGGCCGCCGCCATCTTCTCGGTGAGCTGCACTGTGGCTCTCGTGGCTGATGAGACGAGAGAGTCGAAAAACACAACTTCACAACTTCACAAGCTGCACGACACGTCCGTCAACAACCTGAAAGGACTGGAGGTGGAATCACGGCTGCGGGAGCTTCCTCGTACTTTTCATATTGCACTCGTTGTTCATTCTGTATTTATTTATTGTAATTTAATTTTAATATTGATTGAGTTTGTTTACGTATAAAACCCAAATTATTTACATTAACTTATGACAGATGATAAAAATTAAACACCAATAAACTAAACAAACAATTTTAAAAAAGGACAAAACAGCCGTAGTTACAAGTTTCCATGATCAAAGATGGAAGTATACAAATCCAATATTTTGTAAATGTATGTGCATGAATGCATCATAAATCATCCGTTGATTACGTTTACGAACAAAAAAACACTCTTACTCAAAGCTGAAAGGTCTTTTCTTTCCACATATAGAACATATAGAACATGTTCTAATCACTGCTTTATAGTCGGGATTCAGTTTTATGCCATATGTCTTGTTATTCTTACTTGTGATCAATCATTTCAGTGACATAATCATTTCTAACAGCGACCTACGGAGTGAATGGCCGTCGATGGTTCTATTCATTCACTCACAGGTGAATCCCTCCACCTCCTTCAATCTGATGTGGAATTTAAAATACACCTCCTACATGTAAACACAATGCATTCGAGGTTTCTTATGTTCCCGTGCCCTCACATACAAGTCCTCCATTCAAACCGTGTCACCGGTACGCACGTCTTCTTTCTCCGACTTCACAAACTGAATACAACAACCGCGGCCTCATTTTCACAGTGTCTACAGGATGAAGAGGAGGACGGACACGAGGAGCGACTGCATGTCGAAGGAACGGGGAGAGAAGAGAAGCGGCTGTAAAGCTGACGTCAGAATGCTGGAAGGCCGAGCAGAACCGTACGCAACGACTCTGTCCCTGGACAGTTGACTGAATACACACAGAGATCAGGAGGTTTCTATTCCGTCAGTCAATGTGAGTTAAAGCGCATCTCTCTCCTCTCATCTATGAATGTTCATCATAGAACTCAACAGGAAATAAAACTGTTACAAACTCCATTTGACTTCATTTCACGCCTCTAAAAATCCACGTTCAGTGTGAATAAACTGACACACTCTGAGGCCTACATTCACAGCCTGATCCGGCCATCAGCAGTTTGTCCGTGGGCAGCGATCGTCGGACCGTCTTCACCACCTCCACCCGCTCCTCCTCTGTCAGGTACGGGTACTCCCCGTTGGAGCCCTGAACCACCAGACCTGCAACACAGAACACCTCATTATGCTCATGCAACAGCTGTGATGACAGCAGATGTGGCAGCTGCATGAAAAGCTGCAAAAGTAGTCATGATAGCAGCAACACTAGAGACAACAGACAGAGAAACCCTCATCACACAGGACAGAAACAGGACAGAAACATACGAAATGATGAAAAAGACGAGTAGTTACAGTGTAGATGAGAACTAATGGCAGCATAGCAGCAATAGACAGAGTTTAGTGCCATGACAGCAGCAGATGTACACACAGTAGTCTCAGTAGCGGTGTTAACATGCTTTGATGTATTGGTGCATGACATACATTTAAGAAATTAAAATTTTAAATCAAGTATTGCAAAAAAAACATAAATAAAAAAGTAAAAATACACAGAAATGTGGAAAAAAATAGAAAATGTGTAAATATATTCAATTAAAATGTGACAGTAGCAGGAATGTTCTAATAATTATTATTTGTTCTTGAAGTCGCAGGCTATTGTAAATATTTATATATTGTAGTAGTAACAGCAAACCACCAGAGGGTGACAGAGGCCTCCAGCCTCCATGCTGAACTTTGTCCTCTCTCTCAGGTCCTTAAACAAACACTGATGGCTGCACCGATGAACCTCTCCGCGGGTTTCTGTCAAAGAGTAACAAGTTCACGTGTCCGTGACGTCATCCCAACTGTCTTAAAGTATAACCAAAGACGTCTGCAGACTGTTTTCCCTAAAGGATCTCCTCACATGCACCCGCTTCCATGAACCGTCAGTGTGAACCACATCCTGTGTGACAGACAGACGCGTTCAAGTCTGTTCTTACCGAGGACCATCTGGGTCCGTCTCACCGACCCCTGTAACCGGTCTAGACTCTCCTGGACTTCCATAAACAGCTGTGTGTCCTGACCTTTGAACGGTATCTTGGCATACTTCTGCAGGTTTCCCTCCAGTTTCTGGTAGTCCACGTCCTCCTCGGGGGTGAACGGCGTGGCAATAGGCGGATACATCCCGCTGAGGTCCAGCCTGGAAGCTGCCGTGCGGCTCTGGGTCCGCTTCCATGCGGACAGGTGACCTCTGCACAGGGGGCTCAGACCTCTCCAGACCCGGACGCACAGCATCGTGAAGCGGACTGAGTGACCGAGCTGCCCGCTGCCGTGTGTGTGTGTGTGTGTGTGTGTGTGTGTGTGTGTGTGTGTGTGTGTGTGACTATGAGCAGCTGCAGCAGACGAGGACAGTTAATCACTAATCCGCTTTTGTAAATGTTGACTTGAATTTGGGATTTCAGCGCAACTCTGAAACTGTCTCGACTCTCCTCTTCACTCGGTCACGTTCCGCAGCGCGTTTCTGTAAAAAGAAAAGAAAAGCGCTCGTGTTTGTTTCTGTCGACTTCACGCGCCACCTCCTGCAGGTCAGCTGGCACCTGTTTTGGGACGATTGTCTAAATGTTTTCCCTCAGCAACGTGTCCCAAAGTCAGCAACGTGTGCTGCAGCAGATCAGAAGCTCCGCCCAGGAGCAGGAAGGGCTCATCAACCAAGCACGGCCCAGGACTGTGGGGGTGGATTACTCCATTACCTGAGCACAAGGGTCAGGTGTCCAAAGTGTCAGGGCCCTCCATGTACCAACGAGGAAGAGACTCAGATGACCACACATAAACATACAACTACAAAGAGACACAAAATGACACAAAGCAATCTAAAACGAGTCTCAATTTGACCACAAAGAGACACAAAACAGCTACAAAGAGACAAACAGCTACAAAGAGACACGAAACAGCTGCAAACGAGTTTCAAAACAACTACAAAGAAACTCAAAGTCTGAAAAGAGACAGAAATACAAATACAAATAGACACAAACCACATACAATGACACAAAACAACTACAAAGAGAATTACATTTTAGGGAATTGAAAACAAAGTTAGCGTTCAGAAATGGCTGAAACACAAATGATTGCTTGATCTTAATAAAAAGATGAGCACCAGGTGTTGCATTTGTGATTCAGTTTGTATTGTGGCCGTCGGTCACATCAAATAAGAATTAACAGTAAAACGTATCAAGAGGAACACAAACAGAAAATAAGAAAAGACCAAAGAAGGACTGATTACAAAGTCTCCAACAGAACAACACGAGGCAGTTACTCTCATATTACAGCATATGAATCATAATTAATAAATGCGCCACAGCCTCTGATGGACGTCACTCTACTGCCCCCGTGTGGAGAAGCGTTGAGCTGCATCGACATTAAACAATCACTGATAAAGTCTCAGCGTTCTGCAGTTTGATCGACAGATGTAATTAATAGAAAGCAGCCGAGCAGAAGGTACGAAACATGCTGTCTGACAGCATCAGAGCCAGATCTCACCAAGACGGGCTGAGACTCTGTTGCCTCCTTTTTATTAAAACCATTATATGTGGACACTCCTGCACATGCTTTAGTGTCTGTTGATATGAAGCTGTTTTTTTTATAGTGCGCGAGGTTCCTTAGGTCCAGTTTGTTGAGATGAGATGAGATGAGATACAATGAGATGAGATGAGATGAGATACAATGATTAAATGTTAAACACCACCACCAGTTATACAGATTAGTACGAATCTAGATCATTAAAAAAATGTATTTTTTAAAATAGTCTACAAAGTCAGCAGTTTGTAAATGTGATTCATAAACTGCTTTTGGTCTAAATTCACTTTTCCAGGAGTTTGAAGGTCAAAGGTTATTGAATGGTTCTTAAAGTGAACGCTGGAGGATAAACAGCCTCTGATCGATAAAGCATCAGTAAGTTATTATCTGTTGATGTGATGAAGCCTCATCAACAGCGTGCATTCACAGTATGTGATCAGGAAGGCAGTGTCTTTACAGCACCTTCACTTTAGGAATGATAGAGATGGAAATCTCAATTTAAATGTGATTTATTTTTGGTAACGATCAGCTCAACACACTCCAGTGGAACAAGAATAACCCTAAAACACAAGAAATGCACTACAAATCAGTGACTAAGCTCAAATAACATAATGTGAAGTCGTTGTTTCACGGTGAGCTCGAGGCTATTATTGGAAAGTTACGTCACGGCGCAGTGGCGCGCGTCTCTCTCTCTCTCTCTCTCTGTACAGCAGAACATCGGATAGTTAGCAGAGAGCTGCTGGTCCCTCCCTCTCCCCCACATGGACCGGAACCACGCAGCGCCACGTGACCCCGCAGCTCGGGACTGAACGAGCCCCCTCACACCGCATCATGGTTGCGGAGGATGCGGCCGCGCGGTCGCGAACCGGAGCCCCGCTCTCCCCCGGAGCTCCGCTCTCTCCCTCCCGCCTGCTGCTGCTCTCCCTGTCCGTCTGCTCGCTGCTCCCCGCCCCGGCGCTCGGCTTGCTCGGCTTTCGGCCGGAGGAGACCGGAGCGGAGCTGTCCGTGGCGGATGGGGTGCTGAAAGCCACCGAGGGGACCCGCTTCATGCTGCGGGTTTATTACTCCACCTCCCCGCAGAGGCTCAACCGCACCGCGGCGACTCGCGCCAACAACGCCGCGCCCTGGATCGCCTTCATCGAGGAGCCGACCCCCGGGCGAGAGGGACAAGTTCACCCGAAGCGGAACATGTGCATGGACAAGAACGCCAGGACGTCCGACATCGAGGTTTTGGGTTCTTTCAAGTCTGCGTCCAGTCAGAACTCGGTGCTGGTGGAGCTGCTGGCCAAGGACCTGCGCAGGGGGGAGAAGATCAAATACTACTCCATGTGCGCTTTTGACGGATCCAAATGGGAACACTACCGGACGAGGGACTTCTGGGTGGCCGTGGCGGAGCGCTCGCCCCCCCCGGAGCTCTGGCGGCAGGTGCTGGTCTCCGTCCTGCTGCTCGGGCTGTCCGCGCTCTTCAGCGGGCTGAACCTGAGCCTGCTGGCGCTGGACCCGGTGGAGCTGCAGGTCCTCCAGAACAGCGGCACCGACAAGGAGCAGAACTACGCGCGGAAAATCGAGTCGGTGCGTCGGCACGGCAACTACGTCCTGTGCACTCTGCTGCTGGGGACCGCGATCATCAACGCCTCGCTCGCCGTGTGGATGTGCCAGATCCTGGGCATGACCTGGCTCTCCACGGTCATCTGCGCTTTCGGCATCTTCTTCATCGGGGAGATCCTCCCGCACTCGGTGGCGTCGCGTCACGGCCTGGCCATCGCCTCCAAAACCATCTGGGTGACGCGGCTGCTGATGGTGCTCTCCTTCCCCATCTCCTACCCCATCAGCAAACTGCTGGACCTCATCCTCAACCAGGAGATCTCAAACTTCTACACGAGGGAGAAACTCCTGGAGATGCTGCGCGTCTCCGACCCGTACCACGACCTGGTCAAAGAGGAGCTCAACATCATCCAGGGGGCGCTGGAGCTGCGCAGCAAGACCGTGGAGGACGTGCTGACGCCGCTGACCGACTGCTTCATGCTGGCCTCGGACGTCGTCCTGGACTTCAACACCATGTCGGACATGATGCAGAGCGGCTACACGAGGATACCGGTGTTTGAGAACGAGCGGTCCAACATCGTGGACATCCTGTTCGTCAAGGACCTCGCGTTCGTGGACCCGGACGACTGCACCCCGCTGAAGACCATCACCCAGTTCTACAAACACCCGCTGCACTGCGTCTTCAACGACACCAAGCTGGACGCCATGCTGGAGGAGTTCAAGAAAGGTGAGGGGGGGGGAGAGTGTGTGTGTGTGTGTACGTGTGTGTGCGTGTGCGTGTGTGTGTTTGGTTCAGCGAGTGGCATCACTGAGGTCAAATGAAGTGCAGTCACAGAAGTTCATACAAAACTATGAAATACATTTGATCAGACAAACTAATACAGTGAATAGAATGATGATTCAGAGATGATATGAATGACATAGTTATGATGATAATCTTTATTTATATACACAGTGAGCGGTCCTACAGGTTCACTGCAGATGAAATAACTGGAGTTTACTGATTCTACGTTTCTCTCACGCTTGTCAACTTGTCTGCACAGCTGACATCGGTCAGGATGGAGAAACTTCTGTATGCAACTTCATTGACTCGAGCAAAAATGATCCCGCTCAATCTTTCGGCCCCACTAGAAGTGTGTTTGTTGTGTCTGTATCTGCCGCCCGGCCTGGATCTTCTTCTGTCGCTGTGTTCTCGGACTGTTACTGTTTGCAAAGCTCGCTCCAAAACGAGAGCGAATCCAAAGAGTTGACTTTCAGCAGCTGGCGAGTCGGAGACGAGGGCCCAACTTAAAATATCGTGTTTACAAACGGGATGCAGAGATGCTGAAATCAGGCCGATCTATTCAATTCAATTCTATGTTTGTCTCACAGTCAAACCTCGTACTAAACCTGAAATACTTTAAGTTCTCCATGATTTCATGAAACACAATTAGGGGGGAAAACATGTTTTTGTACCCTGTTTGCTGAAAACCAGAGGCTACATCATAGCAGACGGCTTGTTCAGATCACAGGAGGAGGCCTAAAGGTTGCTGGTTTGAACCTCTGTCTGCTCCTTTAAGGCGGCTCAGTGCTTAACAGTGACGCATTGTGAATGTGTTTCTGTAGATAAGAGTTTGCAGTTTGCATTGCCCCTCCCCTGCATACAAACACAACAAACAACTGAGAGCATGAGGCCAGTTCGCTGCAGCAGAGCACCGTTTCTCCCGCCCGGGATTCAGCTGCATCGCTGCTTATTGAGGAGTGTGAAATGGGTGGGGTGCTCACCGACCAATCAGGGGCCTCGCTGCCTGTCACTGCCTTGTGCACAGTCAGCTTTTCTGGGTTTTTTTGTTTTTTCCCTGCTGGGTTTGTGGTGAGGACAGGAAGAGACGGGAGGTAAACTGAGAAAGGACACCTTGACCGAGTCTGTTGACAGGAGACAAGAGACGGAGACATTTACGCGTTTACTGTAAAGTCAAACATCTGGTGTTCATATCCTACAGAACAAATTCAAATGTCTTTGAAAAGGTTTTTACAGAAGCGAAGATGCAATTCTAGAAATTTGAGCTGCGGATCTTCTGACTTTCATGTTGTTTTCTACACAAACCTCCGTGTGTCACTGCTCCACAGAGGGCTCTGGGTCAGATCGTCTTTCCTTCTGTCTCTCTCGCTCTTTCTGCAACATCACTTTCAGGCACTGCGGCAGAAAAAAAACGTTCCCTCATTCAATTCAATGCGACTCCTGCAGAGCAGTGGATGCAGCCTCAGAGAGCAATGGGGGGGGGGGGGGGGGGACACACCGCTGCATAGCGTTGCAGCGTTTAGTTAAATTTAACTGCAAGTGTTTCTTCATCTTCCTGTTCCCGTAGCAACACACCCATAATCACACAGCTCCTTCTGTTGTTGTGTAGCTCATCACACTCTTCTTCTCTGATCTGCAGCTCATCACACTCTTCTTCTCTGATCTGTAGCTCATCACACTCTTCTTCTCTGATCTGCAGCTCATCACACTCTTCTTCTCTGATCTGCAGCTCATCACACTCTTCTTCTCTGATCTGTAGCTCATCACACTCTTCTTCTCTGATCCGTAGCTCATCACACTCTTCTTCTCTGATCCGTAGCTCATCACACTCTTCTTCTCTGATCCGTAGCTCATCACACTCTTCTTCTCTGATCCGTAGCTCATCACACTCTTCTTCTCTGATCCGTAGCTCATCACACTCTTCTTCTCTGATCCGTAGCTCATCACACTCTTCTTCTCTGATCCGTAGCTCATCACACTCTTCTTCTCTGATCTGTAGCTCATCACACTCTTCTTCTCTGATCTGCAGCTCATCACACTCTTCTTCTCTGATCTGCAGCTCATCACACTCTTCTTCTCTGATCTGCAGCTCATCACACTCTTCTTCTCTGATCCGTACTTCATCACACTCTTCTTCTCTGATCTGTAGCTCATCACACTCTTCTTCTCTGATCCGTAGCTCATCACACTCTTCTTCTCTGATCTGCAGCTCATCACACTCTTCTTCTCTGATCTGCAGCTCATCACACTCTTCTTCTCTGATCCGTACTTCATCACACTCTTCTTCTCTGATCTGTAGCTCATCACACTCTTCTTCTCTGATCTGCAGCTCATCACACTCTTCTTCTCTGATCCGTACTTCATCACACTCTTCTTCTCTGATCCGTAGCTCATCACACTCTTCTTCTCTGATCCGTAGCTCATCACACTCTTCTTCTCTGATCTGCAGCTCATCACACTCTTCTTCTCTGATCCGTACTTCATCACACTCTTCTTCTCTGATCCGTAGCTCATCACACTCTTCTTCTCTGATCCGCAGCTCATCACACTCTTCTTCTCTGATCCGTACTTCATCACACTCTTCTTCTCTGATCCGTAGCTCATCACACTCTTCTTCTCTGATCCGTAGCTCATCACACTCTTCTTCTCTGATCTGCAGCTCATCACACTCTTCTTCTCTGATCCGTACTTCATCACACTCTTCTTCTCTGATCTGTAGCTCATCACACTCTTCTTCTCTGATCTGCAGCTCATCACACTCTTCTTCTCTGATCCGTACTTCATCACACTCTTCTTCTCTGATCTGTAGCTCATCACACTCTTCTTCTCTGATCCGTACTTCATCACACTCTTCTTCTCTGATCCGTAGCTCATCACACTCTTCTTCTCTGATCTGCAGCTCATCACACTCTTCTTTGACAGAACTACGACAAAAGCGACGGCGTCACAATGAAGATCAGAAAAGTGTCGGTTTGGAAAATTAAAATCTTGAACCTGCGGTGAGACTTCAAACTTTCTGTCCGTCCAAGAAAGAGTCCAAGAAAGAGTCCGAACTTCACTGAGCGTTAGTCGGTATGGATGTGGTACGTTTAGAGAACAGAAGACAAATACCTGACATATGTTTGTTTACATGGAATAACTTATTAGCTTTGATGCATTTGGGAGCTGTTGAAAGGAAGGTGGGGCTTCATTGAAGCAGCTCATCTGTTGGCACAGATGGACTCTAAATCCTCGTCTGTCTCTCTGTCCTTCTCACTAAAACGTCTCCCAGGAGTATCAAATATTCAGTGTGCTGTATTCTCACTCTGTCTCGCTGCCATCTGTCCTCTCTACAAGTCTCAGCTGATCAGCGCTCATCCTGCCAACGCAAGTCACTGTAAATAGAGGTCGATGTTAATGAAAGCTGATGTATTTAATCCAAAATGAATCATTTACTCTTGTGACTTGTGGCCTTAGACGGTCAGCTCTTGCCATCATGGTGCTGGATGTCCTTTCTGTCCCCAGCAGACATCTTGACTGGTCACAGCAGGACAAGGTGCTCAGGTGCGATTAATCACGGCTGAAGTCGAGCGCTCACATACTGGGACACTTAGACCTGGACCATCATTAAGGCTATTCATTAATTCGAGCTTTTCCTGCTACGAAGAGTCAAAATGTCTGCAATCGACGATCTAACAATGCTTTCGTCTGCTATGAAGCGTTATGTTAGATTATATTCAAAACTCTTCACGCTTTATTTCATTTGATCCATGCATCGAACAGCACATTTGCCTTTTCCCCGTTCATACCCAGGAATATACAAAGTCGTCTCTCTATGGCTCGTTTTAAGGGGAAATCAACGTGTGAGGAAGATGCTGATGGAGAAACAAAAATGAAGAGACGTGATTCTTATTCTTCACAGAGGAAGAACATACAGAACATCAGCTCTCTCTGCCTCTCAGACCAGTTTGTATGTAAGGCTGACCTATTTAGCTGAATGCAGCTCTGCCAGAACTGTGTGTGTGTGTGTGTGTGTGTGTGTGTGTGTGTGTGTGTGTGTGTGTGTGTGTGTGTGTGTGTGTGTGTGTGTGTGTGTGTGTGTGTGTGGGAGGTAGTATTTGGCAGGCGGAGAGTGTAGAAGCAGAGAGAGAATCTCAGTGAGGCAGTTGATTTGGAGCCAGAGTGTTGAGGAGGAGCTCCAACACAAGGATTCGCTCCGTGTTCTGGATGTGTGTGTGTGTGTGTGTGTGTGTGTGTGTGTGTGTGTGTGTGTGTGTGTACGGTGTCCACGTGTCTGCCTGTTTTTTCACCCAGCAGTACACAGATTATTAATCCTGGAGGTGAAGCCAGCGGAGGCTCTGCAGCCCCGTGGGGTGATTCATGTGATGGATTGTGTTTTAGCTCTTACACCCATTCAGCTCCGCCCACTGAGCATCAGGCTGCAGAGCTCCCACTCGCTGTGAGTCACATGTGAGCAGAGACAGCGGGACTCAAATCTAATCACACAATCTAAAGAAATGTTATTTGATAATATGCTGCCTTTGTACAGGCCTTCTGCATCTTTCGTGGTTCATTGGGAGTGGGCCTGACCCTTTCTGAGCGGCGTCATTCAGGCAGCGAGGATTAATCTCATCTAAGATTAGGAATCAGAGTCAAAACAAAAACCAGGTTTAAAACGAGCAAATCCAGATTTTAAAATAAACAGAGCTCTGTTGAACAATTGAGAAACGGATCTGTTTCGTAAAGCCATTTGTTAACCAAAATGTAATGTTTAGTCAGAGTTTCATCAACGTGACGCTTGCCTACCTATTTGCATTTGTCTTTGTCCAAGTGTTGTAAACACTGTAAAGTGTTTTTTAAGAATGAATTCTGGGTTGAAAGTGATACTAAATCAAGGTTTTCTTCAAGGGAAGTCCCACCTCGCCATCGTGCAGCGGGTGAACAACGAGGGCGAGGGCGACCCGTTCTACGAGGTGATGGGCATCGTCACCCTGGAGGACGTCATCGAGGAAATCATCAAGTCAGAGATCCTCGACGAGACCGACCTCTACAGTACGTATGCGGGTTGGGGTTCGACGGTCGGGCCGTGTGGGAGTTCAGTGTTCAGTGTTCTCTCATTCTGCGTGCGCTTCTGTTCCGTCAGCGGATAATCGTACGAAGCGTCGCGTTTCTCACCACGGGAGGAAGCAGCAGGACTTCTCCATCTTCAAACTGTCAGAGGACGAGATGAAAGTGAACATTTCTCCTCAGCTTCTCTTGGCGACGCACCGCTTCCTGTCCACAGGTAACTAATCAGCTGTTCTTATAACAAAACATCCTCACAGGGAAGGAGAGGGAGGTCCTCCGAACTCAGGATGTTGTCTTCAGTTCTTTACGGGACAATCAAATGTTGGGTTACCTGCAATTCTTGTCATGCCTCCACGGCAAAACGAAGAATTAAAAATGGAAAATCAAAAAATGGAGAAGTCTTGGTGAATTTAAGTCAATTGGTTTTGCTTTTCACAACAGAAAAATATGAGAACATCCATCAACGAACTCTCACACAACTCATGCATCAAAGTCTCATTAATGCAGTCGTATGCTAACTACTGTCCGCGGTCCACGGCCCACGGTCTACGTCCTGGAGATTGGGTCATGAGAACCTTTTGTCTCCTCTCCTCCCTCCGTCAGAGGTGGAGCCCTTCAAACCAGCTCACATCTCAGAGAAGATCTTGCTGAGGCTGATCAAACACCCCAGCGTGGTTCAGGAGCTCAAGTTTGATGAGAAGAACAAGCGAGCGCCGCAGCACTTCCTGTTCCAGCGCAACAAACCGGTGGACTACTTTATCCTGGTCCTGCAGGTACCTGCTTTTAATACTGCAATAAATACTGAAATGCAAATGTGTGCGTGTTCCCGGCGCGGACAAGCTCACCCGGTGTTTCTGTTTCTTCAGGGTCGAGTTGAGGTGGAGTTTGGTAAAGAGGCGCTGAAGTTTGAGAACGGAGCTTTTTCTTATTTCGGGGTTCCTTCCATCATGCCAGCAGGTAGAAATACACACACACTGTTTTTATTCTTATCTTCAAACTTCCTTTCCCTCCACTACATGTCTCCCTACACATCACATGTAACCTGAACACAGTACAGTAAACTATTACCCATGTTAATGTTCACCCTAAAGCGAAAATGAGTCCCTAAAGTGACCGAATGTCCCAAAAATGTCTTTGTTTTTTGAACAGAAAAACACTGGATTTGTTTCCCAATAAAGTCAAAGTTGTACCGTTGCAATGAATGAGGTCCAGAAGGTCCAGAAGGTCCAACTGAAGCTGAGCTCTAATGATTTGATCAAGTCTTACTCATCCCGGTAGAAGTGCTTGATAGAATATTTAAATGACTCTTTTCTTTCTCCTGCAGTCCACAGATCCCCCTCTCGCAGCAGTGGTTTGGACCGCTCTGAGTCCATGCTGTACGGAGGCAGCATGGGCCAACTGAACGGGGGGGCGAACGTCTACCTGCCGGACTACTCTGTGAGACAGCTCACACATCTACAGATCATCAAGGTAACACTGTGGTTTCAATGTCTGCATCTGTCTGTATCTAACACTCAACTGTTTTCATCTCAACGATCATCCAGTGAAACAGAAGTCTTATTCGCTTCTGTACCGTGAGTATCACAGTGAAACGGAATAGTGCTGCAGAAATGAGTCCGAAATGAATGAGTCAGCATTTTTTCACTTCCAGTTTCCATGTCTTGAAGTCAATGTTGTTACGTTGTTGCGTTACGTCGTTGCGTTACCTCGTTGCGTTACCTCGTTGCGTTAGGTCGTTGCGTTGCCTCGCTGCGTTGCCTCGTTGCGTTGCCTCGCTGCGTTGCCTCGTTGCGTTGCCTCGTTGCGTTGCCTCGTTGCGTTGCCTCGTTGCGTTGCCTCGTTGCGTTGCCTCGTTGCGTTACGGTGTTGCGTTACGTTGTTGCGTTACGTTGTTGCGTTACGTTGTTGCGTTACGTTGTTGCATTACGTTGTTGCGATACGTTGTTGCGTTACGTTGTTGCATTACGTTGTTGCGATACGTTGTTGCGTTACGTTGTTGCGTTGCGTTGTTGCGTTACGTCGTTGCGTGCAATGGCAAGAATTGTTTTCTGGTGGCTGGGTTGACTTGTTGTTAGACACAGTTTGACAAGAGTCAAACATCCTTCCAACCCTTAATATTACCCACAATCCTCTGTTCCCGTGTGTCAGATTACCCGGAGCCACTACCACAATGCTGTAACAGCCACCCGGATGGACAGCTCCCCTCAGACGCCTGATGCCGAAGCCTGTCTGGCAGAAGGCACCACCCCGACCCCAGAGCCCCCGGCGGCAGAGCACGGCGCCGCGCCGAGGCCCCCGGAGCACACCACCACCACCACCCACACCCTCATGCCCCCACCCAGGGAGACCGGCCGGCCCAGCTCGGCTCGAACCCGAGGACAACAGTCCAGCGTCCCACACAGCACGTCGCTGCTGAATGAGATGAATCGTATCGTCCGTAAGTATCCTCGACAGACAGGAAATTATTATTCTGAAGTTCAGACTGAAATAAACAAGAAATGCAGTGAGCCGTTGAGGCAGACGAACAACGTTGGGTACCTCAAATGAGTTTCTCTCAATTCATGAGAGCAAAATACTGAAAATGAATTGAGTTCAAGAACCTCATCCAAACAGCATCCAAGCAGCTGACAGAAACAGTCTGGGGAGATAAACAGACGGACGGACGGAGAAATGACTGAATATGATTGAGACTTAAGGAAAGAGAAAGAAGAGACAGAAGGCTTCTTTGTGCTTCTTAATGGATCGCTATGAGACAGTCAGTGTTACATTACGGGGAAAGTTAGTTTTTAATGGGTTTTGGGAGTAACATTAAGAATGTACTGTCAAGATTTACTGGCTAGGGCAGAATATACTCTGTTTATTTGATTGAGACATAAACTCATGTTTACAATGTTTACTGAGGTAATAAATCAAGAGAGAAGTAGAGTCATTTTCTCATAGACTTCTATACAACCAGAGGAGTCGCCCCCTGGTGGACAGCAGAGAGAATGCCGCTTTAAGACACTTCTGCATCGGCTTCACTCTTAAGAACCGGAGGTTGTCGCCTGGAGGTAGTCCGACGTTATAACACGTGTTATGAAAAGGCGTCACGTGTGTTTTGGTGTGTTTGTGTGTTTCTGCTGCAGGCAGCAAGTCTGACGGACAGAAGAGTCCGAGCGACTCAGTGTTTCTCAGGATGGACGAGATCCCTTACATCCGGGAGGACAGATATGAGCCCGACGCACACACTGGTACGACAAATGTGATGATAATATCCCACAATCACAACAAATATGAGCAGGTTTAAAAGTTTCCAGACATCAGTTGACACGATGTCTTTAGTTTCACATAAAGCTGTCGATCATTGACAGGGTCATGTCTCTCTCTCTTTCTCTCTCTCTCTCTCTTTCTCTCTCGCTCTCTCTCTCTCTCTCCCTCTCCCTCTCTCCCTCTCTCTCCCTCTCTCTCTCTCTCTCTCTCTCTCCCTCTCTCTCTCTCTCTCTCTCTCTCTCTCCCCCCCCCTCTCTCTCTCTCCCCCTCCCCCCCTCTCTCTCCCTCTCTCTCTCTCTCTCTCTCTCTCTCTCTCCTCCCCCCCCCCTCTCTCTCTCTCTCTCTCTCTCTCTCTCTCAGACATGGCCTCCGTTCCCATAGAGACGGACACGTCTCCTTTCATCAGCAGCCTCTCCCTGAGCGGCTCAGAGGACACGATGGGCAAGAAACTCCTGCTCAAACTCAGTCAGTCTCTCACACACAAACCGGTTATTAACCAACCTTTTCTCCCCTCTCGCTCTCTATCTCTCTCTATCTCTCTCCCTCTCTCTCCCTCTCTCTCTCTCTGTCTCTCTCTCTATCTCTCTCTCTCTCCCCTGCTTTGCTTTGATTAACATGCAAACTCAACACTCACAATCGCAGCCTCCCTGTCCAGAACCTCGCACTCAAACATCCATGAGTGATGTGGACTTGCCTCCTTTGTATTCTCATGAGCTCATAGAGTTGTTTTGAATGTATTTCCCTACTTGCCGCTGATTTGTATGCATTTTAGTTCGGTATTAAAGTCACCGAATGGAGAATTAAAACTCACGTATAATCACAGAGAACCTCATGTTTCATGTTTGACAGCAACCAAACCAGCTGCCCATTCATCCGCACCAACAGAATCAATACGGAGGTGCAAAGGAACCAAATTAGAGAAGTTCCACGTTGACCTCTTAGTGACATACTTGCTTTAAACCGACTCTTAATATGTTTGTTTCTCTTACTTTATTGTACATTTTCTGTTTTTAAATCATGTCTTTTTACTTTTGCATTTGTTTATTGTCGCGTCAAACTGCTTGTCTGTGTAACATCTTTGTCTCCTCAGGCCACAGGAAGAGGAAAAAATCCCGCGAAGGAGAAACGACACCGGAGGACATTTCAGAGCAGCCGCTGGTGAAAACCTAGCGGAGTGCGTGAGGCGGACCCGAACGCTCCATCGGCCGATGGTTCTTCCAGTTGTTTGTAAAGACCGTTGCGGTTGTCGAACTACAGCTATCAGAGTTTTATCTGAAAACAACACCCTCACTGTGGGAGATTATAACGTGGACCCGTCACCAGGAACGTAATGAACGCAGCTTCACATCTTCGCAGGTCATTCATGTCGCTGCTTGTATATAAAGGAATGACGATGATGTAAATGTAGAGACAATAGTTTTTATACCCTCCTCATTTGATCACGACTCCAATGGAGCGACTAGAATAACGGATGGAAGACACCAAAGATGTTGCTGTTTTTGTACATACTGCTCCAGGTATATGCACAGAACAGACGTTAGCCGGCTGCTTTGTGTTCAGGCTTTTGATTTGATTTATGTTATTGGTTACCTGCTGAACGAGAGGCGAAGTCCCGCCCCCTCCGGTGCCCCATTGGACTTTATTTTGTGAAAAGGATGGACGGCAGTCAACGGCGAGAGAGGAATATTTCTTTGGATCCCATTTGAGATGTGCCATGAATTACACATGCGTCCATTTAAAAGATCATTTTGCATCTTTCTAAAACAAAATTTGTAGAATTTGAGATGTAGAACATTTCCAGAGTCCAAGAATATTCTCTGAAAGACATCTTTCCTCTGCCTCCCCCTGCATGGATCTGAATGTGAATTGAAGCTGTTATTTAATGGGTCTACATTTTGAATGTAAATGAAGCCTTAACGGCAGAGCTTCTCCAGCATGCCGTGTGAACGCAGCAGCGCTTCAGAATATGCTTTGAGGTGAAATGCTTCTTCACTCCTCTGTAATCTGTGCTGCAGACATGTTGAAAACACTTCATGCAATTGTTGTTGATTCGAACGAGTCGGCAGATTGTGGAGGAGAAACCATGACCAGGAGTCCTTCTTCTTTTTCTTACCTGATCCAAAAACAACACCGATGATTTCAGCAGTTCTGTGAAATGTTGTTTTTGGTCCGACTGAGTCGACGTTTTAACGGGAGACATTCCTGACGTGTCGCAGCAGGAGCAGCACAGGTGTAAATAAAACGGCTGGATTCCAATGAGCGTGTGTCTCCGTACTGTCACGCGCTCACAACTCATCATTTATCATTTTCTAATAATAATAACCAGCAGAAAGACAAGAAGCTCAAGATATATTTAGGGGAGCGACTACAGAATAGGGTCAAAACATGAACTCACAGATATCACCATGAGACTTCACCAGTTCATCGCTCACATCAAGAGCATTATTGATTGTGTTACAAGTCTTCTGAAATATGCAAAAGCTGCCATTATTATCTAATGGTAGCTTTTGGTGAATTTAGTATAAATCCAGACGTAAATATACACAAACGTAGTCAAATAAAAACACCTAAATGTGTATTTTGGAAGTTTTCTTTCAGCTCGTCAGAAAGAAGACGTGCTATGGAAGCTACATATTATGGATACATATTCCTTTAGAATTAATTATTTAATAAAAGTGGCTGTTAGTGGCTGGGATTTCAAGACTCTCGAGTCTACACGAGATGTTACAGTTTGGTGATTTATGTCAAATAGTCTTCAACACTGATATATAACAATATATAATATAATATCTCAAGAAATATATTCAGATTTAACAGTTTAACTTCAGATGCTTCTGGTTGCAACTGCTCACATTTCTTGCTACCCAGAATCCTTCAGTTCTGTCCCTGAACCTGCAGTGCTCTGGACGTTTAGTGTTTGTCTGCACGGGGACAGGACGGGACGGGACAGACAGATGGGCGTGGCTCCGTCTCACTGAGTTTGCAGGATCACATTTGTGGCACTGCAGCACAGAGGAAGAGGAGGAGGAGCAGCAGGAGGTGGGAGATGCAGGGAAGGATGGGAGAAAAGAAGATCGAGGTCTGAAGTCTCATGACCGATATAGAAGCTGCTCATTGACAGAATAATTCATATAATTAAGGTCCCTGATTGCACTAACCCACTGCATCACCGGTAACATTTTATTTTGGCGGGTGACCAGCATTAAGGAGCAGTATGCGTTTCATTGCAAAAATAACTGTTGGGACACTGACAATTATCTCATTTAAAGATTTGAATTACTGCTCCAGTTAGTTTTCAAACGCCGAGACGGATCCATCGCAGGCCGGGGGAGGACGCTCTCTAACGCCGCTCATTGTTATTGTAACAGCGAGGGGGGAGAGGGGGGGGGGAGGGGGAGAGGCCTCCCTTCTGGGTGCAGTATACATCAAACCTGCTGAGTCACTTTGCTGCATTGAAGCGGCCGACCGCAGCCAATCGGCATCGTCCGTTGGGGGTCAAAGACGTGCCGATGAGCGATTCCTCTGCAGGATTTCTGTTGATTGGATTAGAGACTCACTTGATCTTTGTGTTTTTGTGCCTTCACCGGTTCTACAGAGAGCCAACATGAGCTCTGATTGGTGCTCAGGAGACATTTGAATTGTTTTCAGCTCGAGTGAAAAAGATGAATGAAAGATGAACTTATGGACGAAACGTTTGATAGAAGAAACGTGATGCTTGTTAAATATGAAGCTGTGTCATTGGTGTTTTACGTCATAATGTACAGAAATATGAAGCTCAACAGCCTCCAGCTTAAAATTAACTCATTTACTTCTCATAGTTATAGATATTTTAGAAAAGGTCCAGGAGGGTTTATTTTGGGTGGAAATAACAGACGGAACACAAATATTTGGTGCGCGTTTCATAGTTTATTACAGTATTATTACTGCTGTGTGCAATTACAAACACCACCATGTGATGGGGGAGCGGTCACGGACTGAGGTCGCTTTCCGTCACACGAAAAGGACACTGCAGGGCGGAGAGCGAGGACAGCAGCAGAGACAGCAGAGAGGCGCTTTGTCCAGCGGTCGCTCTGTGAACGTCACATTGTGACCTTCCATGAAGCTGCACAGGTGAGACAAACACCTGCAGCATCAGGCCCCAGCTGTTACCGTCAGGAGACCTTCTAACACACGACGCAGGCTCACGACGCCCTCACTCACACTTCAGCGTAACGACGTGATCAATAAATATACATAGATTTCAGTGTTAAAATTGGGAATTGTGATAAAAGGAATCAGGATTTATCTTTTTTAACTGATTTGTTTTTGGGCTTCAGTGGGGAAGAGTGACTACATCTATTTACATTAACCTGCCGTCGACATCTATGCGTTAAATACTACACGTTGATCCCTTGCTGGGCTTTAAATTACATCGAGGAAGCAAAAAACATCCACAAACGAAGGTTTTAACTTCACGACTTTACACATTCGGGTGTGGTTCTTTGTGCGTTCAAGTACTTTCCTAAAATCATTGCACCTCCCGAAGGTTTTTACACCTTCATGTGAGAACAAAACAAACATTGGTTCGACTGCAAAACCCCCCCTGGTGCAGTCGAACCAATCAAGAGGTTGGATGATGGGAAAGGGGGCGGGGCATAAGGGCACAGACATTGACGATACTTCCTGTTGCACACAGGGGGCGGGAGGCCGGGCGGCCGGACGGAGGCGGCCTTCACTGGACCTCGGTGACGGCGTCGTGGATGGACTGAGCGATGTAGTCGATGTTCTTGGTGGTCAGGCCGCACATGTTGATGCGGCCGCTGGCCATCAGGTACACGTGCTTCTCTTTGATCAGGTACTCCACCTGTTTGGCTGGAGAGACAGAGTGCAACACACGGACGGTCACACACACACGCTAACTGTTAACAGTAAGACGGTGGAAGCCCCGCCGCGTTTTCACACTCACGGTTCAGGCCGGTGAAGCTGAACATGCCGATCTGCTGGGTGATGTGGTCCCAGGTCCCCGGGGTGCCCAGACCCTGCAGCTTGGCCTTCAGCTGATCCCTCATCAGCAGGACGCGCTCTGCCATGGTCTTCACGTTACCCTTCCTACGGAGAGGAGACGAGAGAAGGAGGCGAGAGAAGGACACAACAAGACAGAGTTAGAAAAAAGAACTCGAATGAAACGTAGCAGCGCTTGAAGTTCAGATGAATGAAGTTCTCAAAGCCGCCCGACTGCTGCTTAAATATTTTAAAAGAAAGTTGTGAAATATTCATGTGCCCTTCACCGGCGGTTCAGCACCCGACTACCATCTCACGTCATTACTCACTGAAGAGAAAACGATGGTATTACACTCTGAGCAGCTTTTGCCTCGTTTCTCACGACTAAATAAAAGTCGACGGAAACAGCGCCATCATTGAGAGAACTCAAATCTATCCTTTGTGCAGTTTAACACGGTTACAATGCCATAAAAATCATAAACATTTGTATTTATTTATTTGTAATTCTTACGAAAATTGGAAAAAATATTGAATTAATATATCTGACATTGTTTTCGTAGAAATTGAGGCTCTGCGCGCTGTTTGCATTAGTATACGCTCTCCCCCCCGCTCTGTGTACAGGTGGGAGCGTACCATTCGTTGAAGAGCTCGGGGCAGTTGAGGGTCTTGCTGACGATGCGCGCTCCCTGAGACGGCGGGTTGGACCAAGTCGTCCTCACGATCTTCTCCATCTGGGACAGGATGCGCGCCAAGTTCTCGCTGTCCTGGGCGACCACGGTCAGGTTACCGACTCTCTCATCTGAGAAAACAGACGGACTGCTTTCATATTTAATGTACGAACTCGGTGTGTGAACAGTTCTTTTGGGGCTTGAACTCATTTTGGGCATATTTACAGATATTTCTCTGCACTCACTGTAAAGGCCGAAGTTTTTGGAGAAGGACTGAGCTACGAACAGCTCAAAGCCCTCGGAGACAAAGTAACGGATGGACCAGGCGTCTTTGTCCAGATCACCAGAGGCGAAGCCCTGATAGGCCGAGTCAAAGAACGCGAACAAGTTCCTCCTCTAGAGAAAGAGAGGATATTAAAACAGTAGAAGATGAGGAAACAGATTTAAAAAACATAACTAAGCAAAAGTTGATGACAAGAAATGTTCAAAGGAGCAACAACCCCTCTGAACCCCACACAGCTTCTCACTGCAGTATTAAAGTCGTGCACCTCTACGGAGAAACACACAACCGGAGCTACAAGGAGAGAACTCGAACGTGTCGTAAACTCATTAAAACACAGTTATGATTCCATAGATCATGAGAAAAATCATTGAAAAACAATGGAATCTATATCTTTAAGTGCCCACAAGTGTTACTAATGTAATAGAACTAATTGGGGCTATAAATAAACGATTCATATTTTTACATCTGTAAACAGCCTGTAGTTCAGTCACGTGACTGTTGGTCTCACATGAGGAGCTCAGAATTTTATGTTTTGTTTCGTGACAGAAGCGCTCGTCACACGCGATGTGGTCAAGGACCGTCGGCAAGTGGAGAATCTGACGATGGCACCGGTTTTTACAGCTTCTGGTGATGATAGATGGTATCATTTTCGGCACGTTATTAAGAAAGAACATGTTTTTGAAACCCGCCGGTGATAAACTGTAAATATTCAGGTGATTATGTACCTGCATAGAGGACCTGAACACCATCTCACCTTCATGATCTCTGAGATCTTCTTCCACTCCTCCGGGGTCGGGTCGGTGCCGGTGGGGTTGTGTGCGCAGGCGTGGAGGACGAAGATGGAGTGTTCTGGAGCTTTCTGTTTTTAAGAAGAGGGGATGCTTTAGGGCGGGGCTTACTGTGATTGACAGGTCACTGCGTCACGCCTTGTTCACAACATGACGTCATCAGTAAAGCTCAACTGTGATGGTTTAACTGTGTATTTAGAATCTGTACGGATCCACTGTGGTCTGTTACACCACTGCCACTTATCTGTGGACGATTTAACGGTACACTACACGGCGATTCTTTTTGAGTCGGCCCTCCTCACCTCCAGGTCGTCCAGCAGCCCGGCGAGGTCCAGGCCCCTGTTAGCAGCATCCCAGTAGTGGTAGGGCCGGATGTCTTTGAAGCCGGCATCAGCAAACACACCGTTGTGGTTCTCTGGGAAGAAGAAGGACGGTAGATAATTAAAACCGCAAATCTATTATCAGGCAGCAAAGGATGGAAGACATTTTAGGGAATTCAGAGCTCTGTTTCCATATTAGCTCCACGTCTACTGACCCCAGGTGGGCGCTGAGACGTAGACGGGCGTGGCCGTGTTGTTGACGCCGTTGTACCAACGCCGCAGGAACTCTGCCCCGATCCTCAACGCACCCGTCCCGCCCAGACTCTGGACCCCGCCCACCTGAGACGGGATGAAACGAAATGGAGGAAATGAAACAACTCAGGGATGTAACGCTGACGATTCAGTAAGAATGTAACTGATATTTACATTCATGTGATATTTATTTGATTCATCAAATAATGTTTATGTCTATAAGAAGTCAAACACAATGACATCACAAGTTTAACATCTTATTTAATCTATGCGTGTGTCTCATCCTGTGTGTGTGTGTGTGTGTGTAGGTGTGTCTGTGTCTCTCATCCTGTGTGTGTGTGTGTGTGTAGGTGTGTGTCTCTCACCCTGTTGTCCTTGATGGCGGCGCTGTCGTCTCCCAGGGCCACCTTGGAGGAGGCGGAGCGGAACTCGGGCAGGCCGAGGATGGGCAGGTACTCGTGGTTCAGGCTGCCGTCCTCCACGATCAGCCGCTCCACCTTCTTCACCACCGGCAGCACCCACGGCTGGCAGTCATCGGTACGGTAAGCTGGAGGGGACACAAAGCAGCGCGGCACTTTAATCAACGAGCCTCGAAGACACCGACGTATACAATGAAAACCCCACGTTTACTAACTCAACACATTGTCAGTAGAGTTTTCTCTACTTTTAGGTAAAATATCATCTTTTCACAGCTTAAATCACCGTATCGCCTCAACCACACCGCACCTCAAGGCACCGTTGTATAACATGTTCTGATCTCTGATCATGTTAAACTGTAAACAACCAATCAGAAGAGAGCTAGTAACGTTAGCAGCACCGCTAACGGCTAACCAACGGCGGTTCACTTCAGTTACATGATGATGCCTTCAGGCTCTGCTCAGTGAACATGAGTACTGGCTGAAGGTACGTTATCATGATGTGTTCACATGTAATCTGTAAAATGTAGTTTTGGTGGGAGGAGATGTTCGTGTGTGTGGCACATATTTGACTCCTGAAGAACTCGTGCTCCCTCGTACTGAAGCTGGATCAGATATCAGGCCTTCACCACCGCTGTACACGCACTTTTAAAAAGGTCAAACAAGCAGCATGTTGCTCAGTGGATTCTCTTCAGGGTCAAAATGTACAAACAGTTATTTTTATTTCCAAATGTGCTCCAGAATTCACACAGTAAGTCAAACGAAGCGTTATTTTAAGGAGTTACGTTTGAATATCACCACGCTGATCACGACGCTGGTCAAAACAAACGTGTTTTCAGACCCTGAATATATTAAATATGGATTCATAAAGGCCGGCGACGGAGAGGGGAAGCAGAACACGGAGGCACAGATGTCATGGTTTCTTATCTCATATATTTGGGAAGGTGGTCCTCGTGTGAAGTGGGCCTTAAGTTACAGAAGGTGGAGATACTGAGGCTACCGTAACGGTGAGACACAGATTACACGCCGGCTTTTCTCGGACGTCATTGCTTCACTTTCTGCAATGTGACGCAGTTCTCTGAAGTCATTAAACCGGTGAGAGATGAACGTAATAAATAATGAGGGACTGTGTCCGTCTGTTTATTTGACATCATGAGAATTACGACATTACACATACACACACACACAAAATATCAAGGATGACATGACATTTAAATGTCAACACTTTAGTGGTCTATTGTGTCAACAGAGTAACTGTGCAGGTGTCCTAAGGCGTTAGTGACATCATACTACCCACAAACCCCGGCAATGAATAGTAAGGTGATCATCAAAAAGTCTATTTAAGTCAGACAGCAAACAAATATACCATATGCAGGATATGACTGGGACAGATCAACACTTTCAGGTATTTAATAAGCCATGATTGGACCTTTTTATTTTTAAATTGTTGTAGAGTTGTGGTTATGAATTGTTTCAATCTACAACATACAGGTCCAGCCATCACAAGGTGAATAACTGGTAATCTGTCAGACAATAACACAACAATACTCAACGTTGTTTCATCTCAAGTGTCCTGCAGAGGCATCAATTAAAGACGACATCATCACAAGTGCAGCACAATGATTGGACAGCTTCAATACGAGCAACTCTAATTGTATTTTAGGCTGCTAACTTCACTAATTATTGCATGTTTACATTAATGTTTAATATGCAGTGTCCCTGAGAAATAACCAGAATTTAGTTTGGAAAAAATAAATAGTTGCATTAAAGTTACCAAACCAGTAATCTTCCTGCTAGTAATTTTTAAAAAAAATACAAAAAAAATGACAAGAATCAACATTTAAACACCGACTCTGTGGGGTGCGATGCGTTCAAGGACACACGTGAGACAGTGGGATAAATAGCCTTCGCAAAAGCATCTGCTGTTTATTCCACATTGTGACAAACTAGTCTCAGTGCTTTCAGGGTAAACCGTCACAAGACGAGGTTCTGCTTCTCTTAAATGTAACTCCCTCCAGTGTCACGTGTTTAGCAGCTGTAGCATGTATAAGTAATAAATACACTGTGTAATATAATATTTTAGTTGTTGTGGATTTTTTACTTTACTTATATAATGTTCTCTACTGTTTTATTACTTATTTATAATACTGTGTCTCTTGTTTGCACTATTCACTATGCTGCTGTCATCCAGTAAACATAAATACATATACATATATATATATATATATATACATATACATATACATATACATATATATATATATATATATATATATATATATATAATACTAATAAATGAGAATCTTATCGTATCTTATATAAAGCTGTCAACACACAGCTATCTTGTGCTGTAGCGCGTTAGCTTCCCTGCTAGCTTGTAGCGAAGGTCAAATCAAAGAACTGCTAATATTTGTTAGCATCATAAAGCTAAGTTAGCTTTAGCATTAGCAGCTACAGGGACCATCTCTCTCAACTCACCTCCGACTCCCAGATTCACCTTCAGCGCGTGGCTGTCCTCCCGGAAGTCGGCGGTCAGTTTGAAGACCGCCACCGGAGGAGCCTGCGGGACATCGCTGAATATGGACATGGCTTCAGGGACGATCACGTAGCAGACTTGAGCGGAAGAGGATGCTTCCAGCGACGGGTAGACAGAGCAGAGAGAGACCGGCAAGGTTCACCTTCACCGTACTTGTCCGGGACAGACAGGATATAACTGCGTCAATCCGGCAGCCAATCAGAAGGCGCGTAACACTGACGTAAGCCTGAGATAGCCAATGAGAGCGCAGCAACGTTTGATTTTTTCTATATTTAGTTGTTTTCATTAAATATAGATTCATATAGATATACATATATATAGGCAGATAGATAGAAAGAGTCGACAAAGCAGAAGATGTACAATGTACAAAACACGCAATCGTTCCTGCAAAATAAATATAAATATGTGGTAAATGAGAGAATTGATGAATATCTGACAGCTCCGGTGATCTGCCACAAGAGGGCAGTGTGACCGAGCAGAAGAAGGTGAAGAGTCAGAATTACTTTTGTTAAAACATGCTTTTAAAAAAAGCCGAATTTCATGCTTTCAAGTATCTAATGACAATACATTGTACTGGTTAGTCTCCCCATCCACCGTTTGCTTTACTCTCCTTTTATATTTTATTTGATAGGATTGGTTTCAATGTACAATAATATACTGCACTATAGTAATAGTGAGTACTCCATGACAGTAATCTCCTCATCTCCCTCTCCGTCTTTCTCCCGCTCTCTCTTTCTCCCTCCCTCTCTCCCCCTCTCTCTCGCTCCCTCCCTGTATCTCTCTCTCTCCCTGTCCCCCTCTCTCCCCCTCTCTCTCTTTCTCCCTCCCTCTCCCTCCCTCTCTCCCCCTCTCTCTCTCTCTCTCTCTCTCTCTCTCTCTCTCTCCCTGTCTCCCTCTCTCCCCCTCTCTCTCTCTCTCTCTCTCTCTCTCTCTCTCCCTGTCTCCCTCTCTCCCCCTCTCTCTCTCTCGTTTGATCTGAAATGTCTGATGAACAGCCTCAGCTTCACTTCTGTACAGTCTCCACTTGCAGCCCTCCTGTAGCTAAAGTAGCATGTGTCAGTAAAGTGTACCTGTCACACACACACACACACACACACACACACACACACACACACACACACACACACTGCTCTCACTCTGTCATTGCCTGGAGACGATGAGGCCTCCTCCTCACCTCCACCTTTACCTTTCCCTCTCCAGGAAACACTCGGGTGAACCGTCAACAGTGTTGAATTTCAAAGCGGCCGACGCTCCTGGAGGAAGATGATTGAGTCAATTTGTCGACATGACGGAGGTTCCTGCTCTCCTGCTGACTGCAGGCTACGGGCGACGGAGCTTTGTATCAGGTGTTTGTTCAGGACTTTTCCTGCTGCAACGACCTGCTTGAAGAACTTGAATCTGAGGGAGGTTAGTAATTATCAAGTGTGTTTACAATTCACCTGCTGGGAGTGAACATGAATCCAGAGGGCGTACAGTTTAAAGGGCTGGTCCACCTAAATAACAAAAAGAAAAGGATCTTAAATATACTTCATGCATCAGAGCCACAGTGGTGTGCAGCTGTATTGATACGCAGCAGCTCTTTATCTCCTTTACGTTCCTCATTTTCACCTTTTAATCATTTTCACTGCTCAGCAATGTGTTGGTTCCCACTCTTTTGGTGTTCCCTGAACGCGACTGCAACGTCCCGACAACACCGCTTCAGAGTCAGTGGGATTGAACCCAAACACCTTTTCACTTAAAACCAACCAAGTAGTGCGGCCTTTCGCTTGAGTGACAGCAGCACCACCACAGTGTGAGGATCAGCCATGTGCATCAGCAGTATACTTAAAGTATCGAAAGTTCAAGCATTCATTGGCAGCGGTGACTTTAAAGTTGTGTTTCTGAAATGTAGCGAAGAAGAAGTATAAAGTTGCATAAAATCAAAGAAGTAGTAGTAAAGTACAAACAAGTAGTGCAATACAGTTTAGTACAGTACACAACCTCTGCTCTCTCAAAGAGTGCAAGGAACTAGCATAGTGTTATTTTTAATATCATTTGAATTATTATTATTCATATTCATGTTTCATACAAGAAATGCATCACTAAGTGCTTCACAATAACAGAAAGTAGACCTAGAATGAAGGGAAAAAGGGTTAGAAAGCCATAATTAATATGAAATAACACGGACGAACTAAACACACCTGATAAGGTAAGAAACTAAAATATGATGAAAATAAAAATATAACAACAAGATGGAATAACATACATAGAATACATAACATGCGATGCTTTATGCAGGAGTTGTTGAAAACCAAAAACCCTCCACACCAGGGAACGATGATATTAATTAACCAAAAGCGACCAGATGATGTGATTTCCACCAGCTTGAAAAACAGAAGTTGCTCCAGCTGCTTGTTCTCAGTCAACACCCGTTATCCTGCACCAAGGCCCTCTGTGTGTGTGTGTGTGTGTGTGTGTGTGTGTGTGTGTGTGTGTGTGTGTGTGTGTGTGTGTGTGTGTGTGTGTGTGTGTGTGTGTGTGTGTGTGAGAGACAAGGGCACAGACGGGGCAAAGCACCTGCATAGTGATTCTCATACTGTTCCACCCTCCAACACACACACACCCACACACCCACACACACACCCTCCCGCCAAAACGTTCTGTCAAGCTTCAGATGTTTTCATTCCTCTCCATGTTTCATGTGTGAGACATCTGAGGAATGGGGAGGAAACTCTCAGAGCGTGTGTGTGTGTGTGTGTGTGTGCGTGTGTGTGTGTGTGTTTAGCTGAAATATGGAAAAGTGTAGGAGGGGTCTAATGCGTCTTTTCATGTGCGTCAGTCACTGTAGGTCTGTGTTGAGCTGTAATGAGCCTGTGGAGACCGTGGCGGAGGTCTGGATACGGGGGTGTCATTGGGTGGATGGGGGAGGTCGGTAATTATCAGATTTGCAGAGGCCCCCAGAAGGAATAAGACAAATAAACACACACACCTTAACCAGGCCCCGGGGGCCAGCCGAGGCGAAGCCAAGAGAGAAGAGCCGTCAGTGGGACGAGTTGACAGGCCCCCCCCCCCCCACACACACACACACCCACCCCTCCCCCCGGGGGAGACGATAGCCAGCGCTGCTCTGACAAGCTGCTCAGTGGGAGATTCTGCCTGCTCATGCTCAGAAACACACATGCAAACACACACACACACACACACATGACAGGGCTCCACACTAACCATAAAAAAGTTTTGGTTGCCGGAACTGAATATGCGGTTGCCATTTTTCGTCACTTTATATTTTGAGTAGAACGGGCATTGACTTATTGAACAGCTTCTGCTGAAGGTAAACGGCGAATGACACGAACTGACACATCAGTAAAAGAGAGAAATGCTGTTGCTAACATGTCCCTCTTTGGTCAGCACCTCCCTGGACTGTCTCACTGTCCCACTCTCTCCCTGTCCAATGTCTTAATATCCCAGTGTCTCAGTGTCCCAGTGTCTCAGTGTCCCACTCTCTCCCTGTCCAGTGTCTTAATATCCCAGTGTCTCCCTGTCCCAGTGTCTCACTGTCCAAGTGTCCCATGTCTCCCAGTGTCTCCCTGTCCCAGTATCTCCCTGCCCCAGTGTCCCAGTGTCCCAGTGTCTCTGGTCGTGCTGCCATTGACAGTTGATGGGTGTGGTTTGTCAGTGAGCTGTCGGTCTCATTTCCTCCTCTGTCAAACGTGTGCGCACAACAACTTGTCAACGCGGTAATTTACACTGCTAAGCTGGGATCAAGACGTGTGTGTGTGTGTGTGTGTGTGTGTGTGTGTGTGTGTGTGTGTGTGTGTGTGTGTGTGCAGTAGTGTTTGTCTCGTGCTCCCTCTGACTCCTGGTCTGTGTCGTCTCCATTGACTGAGTCTCTGACAGGAAGTGAACCGTGACGCTGCGTACACATCAACAAACAAGACCCGGGTCTGTGAGGAGGAGGACAGGAGGAGGAGGAGGAGGAGGAGGAGGAGGGGGAGGAGGCAGAGGAGGCAAAGGAGGAGGAGGAGTGGATAAGGAGTGAAGGAGAGGTGGAGGAGGAGGAGTGGAGGATGAGGAGTAATGAAGGAGGAGTGGTGGAGGAAGAGTAGTGAGGGTGAGAAGTTGTGGAGGAGTAGTGGTGGAGAAGCTGTACAGGAGGAGGAGAAGTGAAGGATGAGTAGTGGAGGAGGAGGAGGAGGTAAAGGAGAAGATGGAGGATAAGGAGGAGCAGGAGGAAGAGGCAGCAGAGGAGGAGGTGGAGGAGGACTCGTGAAGGTGGAGATAGAGTAGTGGAGGAGGAGTGGACCGGCTGGTCTCCCTGAACCACGTCCGCCCTCGGCTGACTGATCGCCTCATTGTTGTCATCCCGACCCTCAAGGCTACTGAGGCCCAACTCAGGGACCAGTCAGCTCCTATTTATGGGTCTTCAGGGCCACTTTGTTAGGGGGAACCGAGGAGGCCTCGCCAGCTGCTGACGGGAAAAGGATCGAATGTGTGTGTGTGTGTGTGTGTGCATCCTATCGGCATGCAACACTGTCAGCAGGATGCTGTCCACTAGAGGGCATCTCTCTTTAAAACAAAGCAAGAAGACGTTTGACACTCAAACCGTGTTCAAAAAGACGAGGAAGATGGAGCCTTCCTCCTGCAGCTGATGAAGAAGATGCTGATAAAATCCTGCAGCCGACTGAATCAGTGACGACCCACGAGAGCACCACATTTATCAATAAAACACACAGCGTTGGTAGAATTAGGAGATTAAACATTGATTCAGGAAGCAACATTCATTTAAATGCTATATTTCCAGCATTTCTCAAATCATTTTTGAGGCACAAAATATATATATATTGTGTGTGTGTGTGTGTGTGTGTGTCAGGAAAGAATGAAGGAAAGAAACAAACAGCAACAAAAAAATAAAAAATCAAGCATCACCTTTACAAAACTTGTAATTAATTGACAAGATACAATGTTTGATTTCCCGAAACAATTGAAGAAAATAAATGTATAAGTCAGAAAAGATTCAAAAGAAAACGAGAATGTGTTTTAGATTCTCCCAACGTTTCCACATGTCACTGAGTCTTGTCATGAGTGGGGACGGTGCATGTTTTCTGGATAGAAACCACATGAAGATGGTAAAGTGTGAACGGGGCCATGAACCGGACCAGTACCAGAGTGAGCGCGTCCTGCTGGGGTCAGAGGAGGCCTTGGATCCTGCAACTGTCTCTATGTGGGACACATTCACTTTACTGCCCCAAACATTTGTATTTTTTTAAAGCATTTCTTGTCCAAAGAAACCGCAGCGTCCAGACCCAAAAGCTGCGTCTCTGCAGCTCTTTATTTACAGCGTCGGCGTGTGATGGAGGAGCAGCGCCGACTCTCCCAATAACAGATTGTCATTTTGACGGGAGACGCCACAGGAGGAGAGAGCAACAGCCCGAGTCCATCCCTCTGAAGCACTGTTTACTCCCTGGAAGGCCACAGGGACACACACTCCCATGCACACACACACAGGAGGAGTAGAGGAGGAGGAGTAGAGGAGTGGAGATGGAATAGGAGTAGTGGAGGAGGAGAAGGAGTAGTGGAGGGGTGTGTTTCTGCAGCAGTGAGGATTCATGGGAGTTTTAAAGTGCCGCTGCAGCTCCATCAATCATAAACAGTCTATAGATAGATTGTGTAGCCGTTCAGTCAGATACACACACATGTACACAACAAACCACTTCCTGTCACGTGAGTTATAGTTTCCCATCTCCGTGCTGAGGACAGCGGCGACCCCTCCCTGACCTTTCGGGTGGGGTGGGGTGGGGGGGGGGGGGGCTCGTTGACTCCTGGTTTCATTCACATCAACGAGGCAGCAAACAGACGGAGCGTTAACGGACAATTTAATGTTGCACTCTGAGACCAGCGAAATAAAAAAGATCTCTTTTCATTCCATGCATTTGTTCCTCCTTGTTAAAAACTGGCACCTACATTACCCACAATGCAACAGTTTGGCCCATAGACTGTATAATGAACCAACAGATTCAGACACAAAGAATATTGATTCGTGCACCTTTAAACGAGAAACGACACGACTGCTGATCTCACAGACTCACCAGCCAAAAGTGTGCAAATCTATTTATTCACTTTATTTATATTATTTGCAATAATTCTATGCTACTAGAGTTAGCCCAAAGCTAACGTTCATACATCATAAAACATATTTGTGCACAAATAAATTCAAAACTATCAGATCCTTCTCATACAGAGCCACTAAACAGAAGGCAAGAGGTTTGATGACCAATCATCATATTTCATTTATGATCATCATAAATACCAAATGATACCGGAGAGTCTCGCTAAACGTGGCTTAAGAAAAGCCACCAAATAACTCAGTGTATCCAGAAGTCTCATCACCGGTATTTACTCTCTCGTGTCCCAAAACAAACCGCAGATTTTCTCGCTGCTTCTCTGCTAACGACACGATAATAACTGCGTCAATAAAGTTTTTCATTTTCTTTGTGCTCCGTCCAACGTGGATTTTCCATTCAAATCTCCATTGACAGAGATGGTGCATCGGGGATTAAAGTTTCTTTCTTCGTGGAATAAAAGGTGACAAACTGAACTCATCCTCTGCAAAGACGCTGGATTCAGCGCAGACACTGTTCTGCCCTCAGAAGCCCTGATGTGAAACCACAAGAGGAGAAACCCCGACTCAGCGTTTCCTTTCATCCAGCATGCTGTAAACCTGCAGAGAGACGGAGAATCCTCACCCGCAGCTCTATTGCTCTCAAATGGTTCGACATTTTCTTTTACGTGTTTGAATTTTCTATTTTTACCAGATGTTTTTCTTTGTATTCAAAATGCATAATGTGCAAAAACTGTTGCTGAGGGCACCAACTCTGTAATACAAATCATGAATCTGGCACAATTATAATGGAATTTTAGATCTTGAGCACAGTTGAAAGGGGCTGACGTGGCACTTTTGTGATGCATCATGTACATCATGTTATACATTTTCAGTACAGTACATTTAATCAATTGACCCATTAATGCATCAATATTTACTGTAATCTAATGTTGTAATATGCATTATTCTGAAATGGACTATTTTACTTTACGTCTATTTTGATGCTGATACTTTTGTACCTTTGTACTTTTAAGTAACAAATGCATTACTTTCTTTGTCTACTCTGTGAACATCTAATATGAAGTTCAAGGATGAGTGGATCCACAGAAGATGAAGAGGAAACGAGAGTCCCTGATCTCTGGAGAAGCAGCACAAACACTCTTCTATCAAACGCTGCAGCGCTGCTGCTGCTTCACACCTGCTGGTTCTCTGTGTGCGGCGCTCGGTTCCCTGAGGGAGTCCTGCGGTTTCCCACATCCTGCGACAGCTGAGCTCCCAGGTGCCCGAGCTCGGTCCATCAGAGAGTCGGCGAGGAAACGATACATGAACCAGACGGAGGAGCTGAGAGAGAGAAGTGTTCCTGATGGGGAGTTCTGATTTAATGTAGATTCATATTTTAATGAAGTTTAAGGTCAGGGTCAGAACAGCGAACCAGGAGCTCAGGCTGCTTACACACAGCGTTCGTAACCTTACCTACCAAAATGAATGCACGGTAATTCGTAGATGTCCCACAAAATCATGACGTATGCATTCTGTAGGAGAGCTGGGGGGTCAAACAAAAACGTGTCTTTCACCTACGAGACCGTTGTTCATGGTCTGTGTGAAAGAGTCAAAGTCTATTTATTTATCACGTGAATTCTGTGTCACGCAACTTCTTTAGTTATTTTAACCCAAACGATGATCAATTCCTAAACCTAACTCAGTAGTTTTGTTGTCGAAACCTAATTTAATAGTTGTGTTGCCTTAAACTTACTAAGTTGTTTCCTGCAAAGATGGAAGTTTATTCAGAAAAGACTGTATCCATGTAACGGGTGTAAATTAACATGTTTTGCTGCACTTTTGCAGGAAAATGCACAAAAAACGAGGAGTAAGGTTTCTGTAAGATGTCATACAAACTGTTGTATGAGGATACGCTGCAGGGTGGCTGCCTGCTGTCTCCCTCCTCACACTGCTATTACTGGACCTCAGCTATCACTTTTTCTCCACAGTGGCGTCACTGTGCTGCACTCAGGGAAACGTCACATCGTGAGGAATCGTACACCGTAACCGTGAATTGTTGTGAATCGCTGTGCACTTCAACTGGATCCAGTGTTGCGATGAGAAGAGGGCCTTTTCAATCTGTCAATACTTTCAATCCTTTCCCTAAATTTCCTTTTGACAACGACTGAGTAGCTGGTGAAAGACAAATTAGAGATCTTTTTTATGTATTGCAGGCGTTCAAAACACAATTACACAATGCTGTGTTCACATTGTATGTTTCTGCAAAACACGGATTTGTTGGATGTGGATGTTTTGCATTAGTTCAGAGTGACTGAATTCATAACAAACAAAGGACTTTCACCTTTGGTACGTAACGTTACCTAAGCAAGCCCGCTATGCAGAGTTGTTATTTATTGTGTAGTTACATTACATCTGTACGATACATCGGTACACGTTACGTCGTTGCGTTACGTCGTTGCATCTCTACATCGCTGCATCTCTGCATCTCTGCATCGCTGCATCTCTGCATCTCTACATCTCTGCATGGCAGTATGAAATGTGACTCCAGGCGTCACATACCGTCACATCACAGTGTCAGAACATGGCCGACACTTCCTGACATTCCTGTCGCCGCTCAGATGCAGAGACAGAGAATGCTGTCATGTTTCCAGCTCTCTGATCTGTTGGCCAACACACACACACACACACACACACACACACACACACACACACATACACACACACCCAGCAACGAGGACAGGCCTGTACATGACCGGAGCACTACTGCATTGCTGAGGTGAGTGCGTATGTAATTCTTTCTGTGTTAGGCCAAGGACTATTTCAGGGTGTGGAGAAAGAAGTGGAGAATGTGTGTGTGTGTGTGTGTGTGTGTGTGTGTGTGTGTGTGTGTGTGTGTGTGTGTGTGTGTGTGCATTACACCCCGCCCACTGCACACTGGCAAACATGTCAATCAATTAATCAGCACTGCAGGACTACTGGCTTCTGTCAAGGCCTCGAACTATGCAGCTCATTTAAGTGTGTGTGTGTGTATGTGTGAGTGTGTGCGCATGTGTGTCTGCGTGTGCATGTGTGAATGCGTGTACATGTGCGAGTGTGTGTAGGTGTGTGTGTGTGTGCAGACACCTTACCTTTGATATGATTAGACCTGCGGAATCATTTCACAGATATATTAGCTGCTTAATCCAGCACAGGTCAACGAGGTTAAACACAACCTGCTGCTGCCTGATGAAGACACACACACACACACACCACACACACACACACCACACCACACACACTCACACACACCACACACACTCACACACACTTACACACACACCACACCACACCACACAGACACACGCACACACACACGCACACACACACGCACACAAAGTGTCAGATGGAGCGCTGCCAGCATCATTACACGCCTCTAAACCTGATTAGATGTCCAACAGGCTCATTAGCTGATTCACTGGACTGAGTTACAGCATCAAGTTCAGTTCAGAGGAAACTCGACCTCAACAACACCGGACGGACACGGACACACACACACACAGCTTCACATGTACGCATTAATAACACACCCCTCACAGCCAGAGGTGGAGTCATGCATCCACACACACACACACACTCATGAATATGTACAAACACACACTTCTCAAATAGCTTCAGGGAGACTTAAGCTGCTGATCCACTTCCTGTAAATGTAAATCATAAAAAAAGCATCTTATCAATGGCCATGCGGATAGTTTATTTAATCTGGTTTTGATATGACGCTGAGTCCCGGTTACTCTGAATAACACTGGAACTAAACGTCCACTGAAGAGCAGTCTGGTATTATTAAAGACCTTCATTAGGCTCTTACAGCCTACAAGCTCTGGACTCTGAGGCCAAACTTCTGCTGTTATTTTCACATGTTGTTTTTGGAAAATCACAGACCTCAGTGTGTTTTTATATTTGCTCCTGATCCTTTGATATTGAGGAGCTGCCTCATTCGAATCTGATCAAAATGTTGTTCAGCACACAAGCTTCACAGCTTCACATGTAAACACACGTTAAAAGATAAACCTGGATCAGGTTCCTGTGATTCTGCCTCGAATAAATACATTCATGCAAACTTTAAATTCAGTTTGTAATGTTTGATTTTATTTTCTCATCACAGTTTTCAGTGTTTATCTTGTCAGAGATTCACGTTTCAGTTATTTGCGTTTTTTTATCAGAAGAATGCAAGAAAATAAAGAAAAAGGCCGGTAGAAGTAAATACAAATAAATAAAATAGATATATTTGTATGATTTAATCTAAAATAATCATACCTGAATAAAAGAGAAATACACATAAAATGTGGTTATTAACCATCTTCCTCTGATGACCCGTGAGTCTATAATTCAGTTGAATGCAGAATATCAAACAGGAGCAAGAGTTTCCTATAAACGGTCTCATCACGAATAAGTGAACGGTAACAGTGTAACACTTCACTTTCTCTCCAACTTGAATCCAGATGACTTTACGAACCAGTTTTAAATAGTTTTTGGTGTTTGAACGCATCCTGACGTCACACATCAGTGACAAAACTTGTTTTATTAACTGCGAAGAGTGAGACTTCAGCTCGGCTTTGAGAGATTAAGACCTTGTAAAAAGTCTTCACTCTGGAAGTGAAAGTGAAAGTTAATGGCAGGAAGCTTCCCCTGAGAAGCAGCAATAAACATCCTCCGCCCTGCTGTCATCCCGGGGGGCGTAAGGATGACAAACTCCCTGAGCAGCGGGCGGTGCAGGGGGTCCTTGACCCCCCTCCTCCTCCTTCTGGTACCGAGCCTTCCCAGCTGTGCGCCCCTGGAGCCCCCGGTGGTCAAAGTGATCTATTGCCGTTGTCCGTCCGGCCAGAAGTCGGCCGGTCCCGCCTGAGCGCGGCGCTCCAGAGGCCCGTGTTTAGCCTGATCCAGGAAACAGACCTCTTCCTCCGCCTAAACACGGAGAGCCGCTCGGGTGGACCGGCAGCGGCACGCCGCGCGCACGGAGGCCCCTCCGTCCCTCAGCGGAGGTGGGGTAACCGGCAGGTCAACACACGCACAGGTCGACTTTGCCTCCCGCGTGCGTAAAAGCGAAACAAAGCGCGTTTATGAACAAATGTTACTTTTAATAATTTCATTGAATATTAAAGTAAGTTAAAGGCACATTTTAGAGTTATGTCTCATATTGATCTGATAATATTTAGGCCTCAAAACTGTTTATTTATTGCGCAAGAAAAGTTGTAAAAAAACAACAAATGAACTGACAAATACTGTGCGCACGCGCTTCAGCTGCACGTATTGTTGTTAACAGGTTTCAGGGAATCTTTGTGCCTTCGGAGCTAATTCATCAGGGCTGACAGAGGTCGTGTGAGTGGGAACTTTCTCCGCGTCCTCTGAACGAGTGAGCTCCAGCAGGCCCGCTGTCCACACTGGACGATATACATCCCGACCCGTCGAATGGCTCTCCGTCTGGCACAGACGGTTTGCAGGCGGCAAAAAAACAAAACATAACAAAATACCAAACACAAACATGTTAAAAGGCCGAGGAGGAGGATTTCTGTAAATGTCTTTGGATATATGAGGCCAAATGAGGGAAAAAAGCAAAAACGTTGAAGCCACTCTGAAAAGTCTAAACGCATTTATTCTGGAGGATAAATGATGAAAGAAAAAGCAGTGTTTTCTTTATAAAGAGACGCAGAGAGAGAAAGTGGCTTAATGGTGAAATGTTTCCTTCTTTGGTCTTAAAGAAATACAGTCTGTCTTCCCGGGATGAGCTCACGTGTCAAAACTCATGTTGGATGTAAATGTATCCCCCAAAACGCTCTGACAAAAATATTGACATTTAAGAGTTTCAGTAAAAATAAAATCCATTACTGTGGAATCAGCAAAGAGTTTCGTGTTTGCACAATATTTCTGGAGATATTTTCTTTATTTATCTTCTCGCCCATTTAGAAAGAATCACTTTCCTGAAGCCTTCACCACGATTATGGTTTTACGCACGCGATTCTTCCATTTATACCACTTAAAATGTACACAAATAGGCCTTAATATTAGTCATTTAAAACAAAAAACGTATTTCGCCTCCGTCGGTGTTGTCCAATGTGAAGCACCCGGACAGAGACAGACTCGGCCCGCAGTGATTGATGGATGAAGCCCCTCGGCGGGTTGTAAAGCATCCAGAGCTGGACGCTGTTTGGAAGATAGAGAGCTGATAAAGTCGACGCTCGGTGAGAGAAAAAGAAATAGGGCGAAGGGGCTCTAATGGTGCGGGAGGGGAATCCGGACTGTCTGCGCTGTGATGGAGTGGTCTGTCCCCCCCCCTCCGGAGGCACTAATGCCCCCAAGTTTATACACAGACAGGCAGACTTCTCATCAGAGGAAATGAATCCCCCGCGGTGTGAAGACTCAAGAGCGTTATTTTCTTTCTTTTTTTAATTTCTGGAGACCTCTGCGTGCGTTTCTTTCCCTCATCAAATTAAAGCAACACGCCCCTCTGGAAACGTCTACTTAAGCTAAGAAACAACACGGTCATAAATCAGAGCGCCGTGTAACGTCTTGTTTCCTCCGCAGTAATAACAATGGAAGTGGAGGCTTTACGAGTCGATATACTGGGCGGCGGGTCTCCTCCCTCCCTGCGTGCAGCTCCAGTTTATTCCTCCTTCGATATGAGAAATAAGAAAACACACATCTATCACTCTGGATGCCTCCTCTCTTCTGGTGCGTTTGTATACAAATGTTCCGGTCTTAATTGCCGGGTGGAGGACATTTACTTTATTTGCAAAAAAAACAAAAAAAAACCACCACACCACACATTTCTCTCTCGTTTCATTTCCCACATAAATCAGGAATTCCTCTGCCGGTAAAAGTCGGTCGTTTGTCAGCGGAGTCTGGCGTGCCGGGTGACAGAAAACGAGAAACAGAAGTCCCATTAGGTAAACCATTCAACGCTGCAATTTATACAGCAGGCCGGGGCGGGTTCGTAAACAGAGCCGGTTGCGTCATGCGGTGTATTTGGGGTTGTGTGTGAGAGATTATAGACGCCTGTCCCAAACTTTGAACGACTCGGAGTTCTGAATGAGAGCCAAACACATCAGCAGAGAGGAGGCGCGGCGCTTTTTAGGGGCGAAAGACGTGTCCAACACGTTAACGCTGATGGACAAAAAGGAACATTTCAAGTGTTGCTTTTATTTTCTAATTATCTCTGTTGGATCCGGGCGGTGCTTTCGAAGTTAAGCCGTAGTTAGCGGGGAGAAGTGTGCGTGTGTGTGTGTGTGTGTGCGTGTGTGTGCGTGTGTGTGTGTGTGTGTGTGGCCGCCGGTTGCGTCCTGCTGAGCGGACATAGACGTTACGGATCACTGAGATAGCGTCTTCTCACTCTGCCTAATGGAGCTATTACTGGCTGCAGGCCTGGGCTATCTAAACACACGCACGCATGCACGCACGGGCGATTGCACCCGTGCGCGAAAGGCCCGCAGCCAGCGAGACGCGCGAGGTTTTTACGCATCAGCTGCGAACAGAGAGGCGAAGAATCAAGATTTACACTTTCAAAAAAAAGTGTAAACATTTTTGCATGTTTACATTTAATTTACAATGATCGGAGTCTTTCAGTTTGTAAGTATTTTGTATAAACAGATAGAGGTCCTCTGGCAGAGCGTTAGTTTCCATCACAGCTCTCAGTCATCTTCAATATGAAATATTACACATCGAAGGTAATGCGTTCAATCTTGTGAAGATTTCATGTCGAGGCGTAAAAGAATAAACCATGAATATATTTGTGTGGAAAGAACAGTTATTTTACAACATTTAAACAAACTAAAGACCAGACGGACTGAATAAAAAGAAGCATCACAGGTTTGAATTTCGTAGAAACTTTCAAATTACAAAACAGAATTATGATTTTCTCAAATTAAGACAAAATGTGTTTGTAATATGACAATAAAAAATTAAAAGAAAACACCCAATTTAATATGCTACAAAAATATATCTTTGAAGTCGAAACGCGGAAAAATATAGAATACAATATTGACTTTAAAATACCGTATTTCCGTTAAATGAAGTTGTCTTGTATGTGCTTCACGTTTCAAATGCTTCCAGACTATATATGTTGTACGAATCTATTAATGTCCTGTTTTATTTATGTACTATTCTACAGTGAAGATTCTGAAATGGATTCTTTAGTTGTTTAATTGAATGTATTTTATTCTGAAACGAATCTATAGTTTTCCGGCACTGATCGTTACATGTTGTATGTTGTTTGCAGCAGATATATCATAAACTGTGTTCTTTGTATTTTTGTTGGTATTGAGTTAATTAGTTGTTCCCATTTCAGAGTTAATCTGATTATGAAGAACAATTTCAACACGAAGAGATTTACAACATACGTGTTTGTTTTAACGTTTAACATTCTAATAGTTTGTGTTTCCGTTTCTCTCTCACTCTCACACTCTCACACGCACGCACGCACGCACACACGCACACACACACACTCGGTTGGCAGAGATTATCGCTCCTCTCTCTCCATCCAACCATCCAGAGCCGCCTGGCGCCTCCGCTGGGCCGCAAATGACAGCAGACAAGAGGTGTAGCGTTTCCTATTGTTACCTCCATTCACACACACAACCACACTCAACCACTCACACTCACACACACACGCACGCACGCCCACGCGCGCGCGCGCGCTCACACGCACGCGCGCTCACACAGTACGAGAGAAAGGGATCCATACTAAATAATCACTGAAGTAACAGGAAAGTTGTAGCCTCCAGACAAAATTGCATCAGAATGCACACAAATACAATATAATATAACATAAGAAGACATAACATAATGTAATAATATAACATGATATACCGATACCGATATTTTTTACATATGATATTTATCAACAGATAAAATGTGATTAAGCTATGCAGCAGTATATAACAACCTTTACCAGCTTCAACATTGAAGTGATAAATGATCGTTCAATGATTACAATCCAATAATATGTAATTCTGAAATGGGGCATTCTGCATAATAATTACTTTTACTTTTGGTACTTTACTTAGTATATTTAGATGCTAATACTACTACTTGTAACAGAGTATTTCTGCACTGTGGTATAACTACTTGTACTTACTGACGTGAATGTCTGGAGTACTTCTGACTCTAAAGCATATATTATGCAACATGAGGATTATCTAAGTATCTAAATTCAGAAACCAAAGAGTTAGAATTGCATTTTATTATTTGTAAAGTTTTATCCTTTAATAACAATATTTTTGTGTGTTCCAGTAAAAAGAAGCTAAGCTATAATGTTAACGCTTCAAACTTCTGCTAACTTTCCACTGACATTTGAACTGACTTATCTCTGTTTGTGTGAAAGATAAAGACCCAAACAGAAGCTCCACAAAGGTCACAGTCTTCCTTCAGCTCTGTCAGCACCAGTCAGGCTGAAAGCTGAACAACCTCCTTCTCCCTGATTGACGTTTATCTGAGTCTCACTCTGCAGTTGTTTGGCTATACATTTGAAGTCCTCAAGAAACTTTCCTGCATGGCTTCATACACGAAGACCAAACCTCAGAGGTCCCAGTCATGATCCCTGAGGTTCACCCACACAAAACACGAAGAGTTTCCAATATTCACTTTCATTTGAGTTGTTTTATGCTATAAACAGCTTCGTCCTGTTGCTGGAAACAATGTTGATGAGAGCCTTGAGACAGTAATAAAAGTTACGTTTTAAAATCAAAACACTGAGCTAAAAGAAGCTAAAAAAGCTCAGTAAGGCCGCAGGACTTGGTGGCACAATCAAAACATCAGCGAGAGTATCTTCCTCTGATTGAAAATAATGCAAACATGTGGTGGATCATTGGAGACACATATATCAAATAAGATTGGCTTTTTTCATGCTCTCGTGACTTTGCATCTGAAAAACCACAACATCCAAATAAAAAACAGAGTGTCCTCCCAAGAAAACGGCTTAAAGGTCAACAAGCAGCATATTACGATCCATTTTAATGTCGGTGACCTCTAGTGGCTGTCGTTAGACACAACATTACTAAGAGACACATTAAAGATACACAACATTACTAAGAGACACATCAACTACAAAGAGACACAACATTACTAAGAGACACATTAAAGATACACAACATTACTAAGAGACACATCAACCACAAAGAGACACAACATTACTAAGAGACACATCAACTACAAAGAGACACAACATTACTAAGAGACACATTAAAGATACACAACATTACTAAGAGACACATCAACTACAAAGAGACACAACATTACTAAGAGACACATTAAAGATACACAACATTACTAAGAGACACATCAACCACAAAGAGACACAACATTACTAAGAGACACATCAACTACAAAGAGACACAACATTACTAAGAGACACATCAACTACAAAGAGACACAACATTACTAAGAGACACATCAACCACAAAGAGACACAACATTACTAAGAGACACATCAACTACAAAGAGACATAACACAAAATGACTAAACAAAGGCGCAAAACCACCACAGACAAAAAATAGCTACAAAAAGACTAAAACAACTAAAGAGATGCAAAATGACTACAAAGAGACAGTAAGCAACTTCAAACAGACGCAACACAAAGAGTCACAAAGCAGCTACAAAGAGAGGCGCAACAACTATAGTCTGTGTCTTGCTCCTGCAGAGCTGGTGGGGCCTTGTTGTCCCATAACCAGCCAATGAAACACCCACGGGACAGTCACCCAGGAGACCTCTGTTCCTGCCCCGTGTAGACTTTCAAAAAAGTTATCTGACGTAAAATACTGAACCTACGTAACCTAATTTGCGGAACAAACGTCCTTAATTTGGCCATGTAACGTTAACGATGTGTTTAAAACTGTCACCGGTGCTCTCCAACGGTCAAATATGTTGTTTTGGGAGTAATTGGCAAACGACCTATTCTGTGGTGAAAGTGTGAGGACGTGTTGCACAAATGACATTTGTTAACATGGAAGTGACAAACTCCTCTAGCGGTCGCAGTAATAATGAGCGTCAGGAGCAAAGATTGGGACGTTATTGTGCAGCCAAAAGGTTTGCAGAAGGAGGAAGTCGTGGTGGATGGGTCGACAAAACGTTGGTCTTTATAACAGCAGCTGTTTGTTTTGTTGGGTTTCTAAAACATGACCACGATCGTTCCCAAACCTTAAAAAAGTGGTTATTTCTTCTTCAGGGAGTTCTTAAAAGGTTTCAGATCAAAATGAAATAAGGAATTAGTCCCTCTAGAACTCCCATATAACAGCTGCTGATCTGGAATGATAATCCATGAACGGTGACATTGCTATGAAATCTTATTTTTTTAAAATCTTATTAAGAGGAGCTTGCTGCATTTTTTCCTTTATTTTGGGGGGTTTACAGCTACAACTTGTTTTGATCAAAGTTTTCTTTCTTAACTGGTTTAAGGCAACAAAGTCTAAAATGTAAGTTTTGAATTCCAACTGATTTCAGGCGAAACACGATCTGTTCATCGGCATGGAAACTTTTTGGAAATACATCCTGGAAGTCCTTCAAGGACTCCTGGAGATCCCTGAACCACAGTTTGGAAACCTCGTCCCAGAATAACCGTCACTTAACTTCAACTAAAACAGTTTTATTTTCTTTCCCATCGCTGCTGAAGAGCGTCGGCCCGTCTGACACACAGAGAACACAGCGCTCAGCCTGGCGTCGTTGGATTTAATGCTTATTTAAAGTAAATGGAGGCGGCCGGGGGCCAGTCTAAACACTACCCGGCCTTTGTTTGGCCCTATTTTACGAGGACGCGCTGATGATGCTGATGATGATGATGTAGCGTGAATCGGAGAGAGTTGCCGTCGAGTCTGCGGGGACAACCTCACATATATCTGTCTGATTCCAGAGCTGCACATCAGGATGTTTAGTACCTGTGGAGGGGGGGGCCAGCAGGTCTGTGAGAGGCCCCCAGTGTCCAGTTTAGAGACACACTTATGAAAATATGCAATGAAATCATGATATAACAGAGAAAACTTTAAATTGGAGTCCTAAAGAGGGCCTGTTCTGCACAGTGTCCCTCTTATGGAAATATACAATTTAATTTGTTAAATATTTATATTTATTATTTTGTGTTTCAAAAAAGCATTTGTAGAAAACTTAACATGCTCTCATAATCGCAAAATGTGTTTCAGTGTCCATGAAACCCCCAATTTGTGATTTGTTCAAATATTTTTGGACAGTAAAATGAAAACTTTGACTGCATTCGACAGATTATTCCCAAAAGATTCCCCTAGCTTGAGCTTTACTACAATATGATGATTAAAAATGGAGTTCATATTTCCACTCTGTTTGGGGGCCCCAGGTGTTTGAGGGGCCCTAAGCCAGAAGAGCATCAAACTAACGTCACGTGAGGGTCGCTGCACATTCATCAGAGTTTTATGATCTGGAACAATTTCTTCAGTTTTTTGGCATTAATTATTAGATGAAAAAAGTGTCCGATATGAAGACACTGAAGATCACAGCGATCCACAATTTCAGAACAACAGCATTGATGACCTTTGAACCCCAGCAGACTCCAGTATGTCCACCTAGAAATGAAACCTCTCTGTGAAACCGGAAAAACATGTAACACTTTCAGTTCAAGTGCTGATTTTCCTGAAAACACGGCGACTTCCTCGACATCAGTCTGAGAGAATCTTTTACCAACAAGCTCTGCAGCTTTTTAATCACCAAATGTTTTGTGTCATCAGTGCCTCTGAGTTAACAATGAAATATATTTCATGTGTTCAAATCTTTGAACACAGAGCGGCATCGCTGAGGGCACCAGGGTCCTCTGCATGTCATATTTCTGCAAATTTTAGGGGTTTTATTTGCATAAAGAGTAGTTTAATTTCTCTGATTGCACACAAATGAAACTTCAAAATATGAATTTATGAATTGCAATAGAAGGTTTTTAGCAGTCTTCCCCAGAATCACACAGCCGATGTCAGTAGAGAAGTGTGCAGAAGGCTTTGAAGCAACATTCAGACGTTATTTGTTCCGCTCATAGAACAAACACAACTCTATTATATATTACTCAAAACATAAATAAATAATAGATGCTCATCAATTACAGTCACTTACAGTAGCATGAGAAATCAGAATCAAGCCATACGCAACGAATCAAACAACAAAGAGAACAGATTACTCATTCATTACTCATTCATTGTTCGTTATTATTCTTACTTTGTCCTTTATACAGTTTCTTGAACTTATAAATATTCATACAGCCCACAGTTTGACGACTTTAAAGTAATCTGTTCAAACTCCCTGAAACAAAATAAAATGTAAACATTTGTGATTTAATTTTTTAAATATTTAGTTTGATCGAGTTTGGTTGGTCACATTATGGAATGCTTGTCTGAAATGGTCTAACAATTAGAGTTCATGTCACACTTTTACCAACTTTATAGCTGTAATATTATTCATATATATAACAATATTAATGTGAAATGAAAGTGGCTCATTAAACATTATTATTCTAGTAGACATGCTTTTTCAGTAAAGCACATAAGAGAACATCCATGTGAAATGTAAAATATGTGTATTTCTCTCAATATTTTCTAAAATCAGACTTTTCTGAGAACTTTGCTGTTTGTTTTCAGAAAGGAACTCCTGCAGGATGGAGCGGGGTGACGGAGGAGAGGGGGGTCCCGCTGCAAAACGGAAAGGGGAGCTGATAGGAGCAGATTAGTTCTGGCTAAAAACGTCGGTCAGTTTTTCCTGGAGGAATCTTAATTGCCCCGGGGGGCCCTGCTTATCGGCACGGGCCGGTTATTAATACAACGCCCGAGATAAAGAGGACGGAGAGACACCGAGAGCAGCCGGCTGCTGGACGGCCGGAGTGCCGGGACGGGACCGGAGCGTGGAATCAAAACATATGGAGAGTTTGTAGATGCTACCTGTTCAGCAGTAAAGGGTGAGAACAGCAACGTTTAACCTCTCGAACCTGAATTTAAAAGGTACAAACGATTCCTTATCGGAGTTTTACTGGTGGAGCTTTTCTCACGAGGGAAGAGTGACATCTGAAACTCAGGGCGGCCTTTAATGACTCCACTGAATATACCGTGCTTTCCGGACTATAGAGCGCGCCGGTGTATAGGCCGCACCAGCTGATTTTTAAAAGAAAAAATAATTTGTACACAGATAAGCCGCACTGGTCTATAAGCCGCAGGTGTCCCCGTTGAACAGCAAGATGCTTTCAACAGTACTAAAGTTGTCTTCTACAACAGGACTCAGGACAGCAGAGTTATATTGCAAACCAAGATGATTTATTTCTCTCACTCAAAAACACGCACAGAAAAACACGCAATAACTGTTGTTGCTCGTAGCTCGTAGCTCTGCTAGCTGCTCTGCACCCTCAGTGTCACTTTGCTCCCGAGGCAAATCCGCCCTTGAGCTTATATTTGCTAATGCTAATCGCGGTTAGCATTTCCCCATTGGCCGTAATGTTAAAATTAGCTTAGAAGCTAGCGAGTCGGACATGTACTGTTAAAAGCATCTTGCCGTTCAACCTTTTTTGTTAACAGTCCTAGTGAGAGGTCAAAGGTCCTTCATCCATATTGTAGCGACCCTGTCAGTAACAGCTGGTAGCAGAGGGGTTGCTGGTAGCAACTGTTCTGTGTCGGGAGCTCGTAAATGTTGTGTTAGACCGGAACCGGAAGTTGCGGTTGTTGTTGTGGGGAGAAAAACTAGGAAAAATCCGTATATAAATCGCACCGGACTATAAGCCGACGCCTCAAAGCGTGGGGTAAAAAGTAGCGGCTTATAGTCCGAAAAGTACGGTAAATTGAATAACTCTCTGTTGTGACGTGTGACAGAGTTCTTTGGAAACTTTGGCATCTCCTCCAAACTGAAGAGCAAACGTAAAAGATTTGAAAGAATCTCAACAAACCTCAGCTTCATGATGCCATCGATGAGCGGCCTTCAGAGGAGTTCTCTCAGCAAAAGTCTTTCTGGAAACAGACACAGCATCTCTTTAGATCAGGGCTTTGGTTGCTCTGGGTCTGCATGTTGGAAAAGAACCGACCAAAATCCGCAATTTCCTGTCTTCAATTTGGACCACTAAGACATTCAAAATGTGACTTAAACCTCTCAATTTTATAAAAACAAGTATGTGTTTTGCGTAATGATGGCCAGGCCCACTTTTGGTTTGTATCTGGGTAGTTAATACAGCGGCGAAGAGGTTCCTGACTATCACCCCTTGCCCTGTTGACCTTGTCGTGCCACTGCAGCGAGTGTGCCGCATTGGTGCGCCTCCCCAAAAGGGGGCACAGATTTACGCACGAAATCTGTGCGCCCACAAGGACACCAGTGTTCTGACTGACTGTGGAATGATGGAAACTGCAAGTAACATGTTTGAACACATAATAAAAGAAAAGGTCTCTTACCTGAAAAGAATTGTGCGTAAAAAGATACAAATAAAAGGCTGTTGGGCGAATTCAGGGCAGGAGAGTAGTGGAGGGGCAGGGTGTCTGTAAAATACTAAATGTCCATATTATATTATTATATTCACACCAGTCCGAAAACAAAACCAGGACCTGAGCATACGTTAAGTACGCCCACCTTCCCTCCCTCTCCAGATCTCCCAAATGCTTCCCTTGCACACGCACTTTCCATTTCACACACCCCTCCCCCTGACATCAGAGGAGGCAGGGGCGCTCCTTCGCCCCGGTCCAAACTCCACTTACAAAGCCCGACATTATATCTGTCAGAGAGGAGACCTGCATGGACAAAACCGGGACTATTACCCTTGTTTTCGTGCGTTTTACGGCGATGAGGGATTCCAGAGGCTTAACGCACCTCCAATTGCCAAAGAAGGGGCTTTTACGCTCAAATATTTGTTAGAAAAAGAGTGTAAAGGTAGAAGGGGCGTGCATGTTACTCGGTGGGCTTCATTTCCTCGGTGCTGCAGAGTCGGAGCTGGATGACATGATGCTGCAGAGCCCGCTCACCTCCACGCCGTTTTCTGTCAAGGATATCCTCAAGCAGCAGGCCGGGTCCTTGGAGCTCCAGCACCGAGCCCTCAGCCAGCAGCAGTTGACCGGGTCTCCTCCCCAGCAGCGGCGGCATTTCCAAACCCCGCCGTCCTGCATGCTCGCCGGGGCCCGGGACAGTCCTCCCTTCTCGGACGGTGAGGACAACCTGGCCTACCTCAGCGCGCTAGCGGCGCGCGAGGAGGACAGAGGGGAGACCAGCCTGTCCCCGGACATGTACGTCCACCCGGGCCTGCAGGGAGCCAAGCTGGAGGCCGCCGAGCTGGACGAGCAAGAGAGCAGTGAGTTGAAGCGCCAAGCTGCCGCAGACAAAAGGCAACAAAGGACACGTGTGTCAATACTTCTCAGAATAATATCAACCAGTGTTCATCAGAGAACATATCAAAGTGCTGCAGCATGAATCATGACTAGAAGCAGCTGTTTTAAATCTTCAATCTCACATCAGTGGCAGCAAAAATCATTTGCATGTTGAGCCGCAAGAAGCGCTTCACCTGTAACCTGAACCCAGACTGCGTTACATCTGTTACGCACGATGTAGTTCAGCTTTGTAAATGAATCATGAAAATAAAATCATTTGTAATATATTACAAGGTAAATGTTAGCGTCAAACACAATGTGAGCCGACTGAAAAAAGAAAGAAAAATCGGTTTTGCGTCATTTCTAAAATATAATAATAATCCTGCAGCTCTGTCGTAGTTTATTATTGCAGTATTGTTATTTTTACCCAATAGATGAACCCCAGCTTTAGCTCAAAATATAAGTTTTGGAAAAATTGCAACAACACAAAAATCTCGTTTAATAAAAGTGCAAACAGTGTTTCAGAAATATTTTCAAATTCATCTTCCGCCTCACGCAGACAGCATCCCAATGAAGAGCTATTAAATGACGGCGGTCGATGTTTGTGCGGCCTGAGACGGATCCAGTGAAGTCTGGAAATGTCAAACACCTTCTAGTGGTTCAGCCGCGCGGAGTCTTGTTATGATGTGTGGACCATAAACCGACAATTAGTTTAAAGAGCTTGTAAAAGAAATGCCACCGCGAAGTAGTGCCGATAAACACAGTCAGACGCGTCTTCCTCACGTGGCGCAACAGATATTCATAATATATATCAACAAAAGGATTGAGGTCTTAAGCTGCTCGTGGCTTTATGTTCAGAAGGTCAATAAAATGTATGCTTAAAACAATAATTGGCATAGTCTCGTATTTGAGCCTAAATATATTATTTTTCCATCTGTTGCAGTTCATCTGCCTTCCTGGTGTTTTATATGTTGTTTAATTTTCATAATAATATCTGAGCTTTTTTCTCGTGCACTGTGCTGAACGTTGTTCTATTTTATAGGATATTTTCAAACACACAGAGGAAATGTTTTGTCTGCAGTGGTTGATTTTATTTTTGTATTTTATTGAATGTGGCAAAGTGGCAAAGTGGCATCATATTCTGGGAAATAATATTCAAGATTTGAGGTATTAACTCTTTTTATGTGACTTCCCCCAACCCACCCAGAGAGCTGCGCTTTGGCGTCCCGGGAAGAGGCCGCGGAGGGCGGGCAGGGTGACTCGGAGCGGCCTGTGCAGAAGCAGAGGAGCCGGCGGAGACCCAGGGTACTCTTCTCCCAGGCGCAGGTCTTCGAGCTGGAGCGGCGCTTCAAGCAGCAGCGCTACCTGTCCGCCCCCGAGCGCGAGCACCTAGCGACCACCCTCAAGCTCACCTCGAACCAGGTGAAGATCTGGTTCCAGAACCGCCGCTACAAGTGCAAGCGGCAGCGGCAGGACAAGTCTCTGGAGGCGGTGGGGCAGCACCACCCTCCGCCGCCCCGGCGCGTCGCTGTGCCGGTGCTGGTGCGCGATGGGAAGCCGTGTCTGGGCGGAGCGCAGAGCTACGCCTCCGCCGCTGCTCCGTACGGATCCAACCCGTACGGATATAACGGATACCCGGCGTACACGTACAACAGTCCCGCGTACAACACCAATTACAGCTGCACCTACACCAGCATCCCCACCCTCCCCCCGTCTGGCACCTCCAACGCCTTCATGAACATGAACTTGGGAAACGTGAGCGGCCTCGGCGGCTCCCCAGAGGCCCCGACACACCAAGGGACAGCGGTCACATCGTGCCAGGGCTCCCTGCAGGGGATCCGGGCCTGGTAGCCTCACCAGAACACAACTAGCGCCTCTGGGTTTTTATGGAGCGCTTACATTTTCAGTCAAAACACAAGATTTTAGAAGTGTGTTAACTTCTCCTCCGAAAACAGTTGTGTTTATATAATGGATGCGAGTTTGGATGCACCTGACATTTCACTCACATTACCGGCTACTTGGACTGTACCATAGCCGAGATTAGTGTGCAGAAAGTCCGGATGTCACACATGTGAACAGGCAGTTTCGGGGAAATTTCATTTTGTGGTCCAACAATAGTTGGTGCTCTAGTTTGGCACCGACAAGACTGATGCACAGAGGGGGAAATTACGCACAAACGTGCGTATTTCTCCTTTTTTGAACTTCAAAAAATATGATTCGTTTTTTATTAAAAATAATGTTTGTTTTCAACATGGTAACTTTTTAGGCTTTTGAAGAGATTGAATTGCTTTTAAAAGGTGTTTTTTTGGTTGGACAGAGAATTGTTTTAGTCTATTTCACATCTATTCAAATAAATCAGAGAAATGAGGGGAAATAAAGGTGCGTTTGATTCTGTATTCCAGCAACAACAAAAGATTGTGTCCTAATTTTTGGTTGTAAAACGTCCTCAGCGCTAGAAACTACGGGAAATACGTCACAGAACGGAAACGGAATTTTCCCCTAAATAATAAAAAGTAAGAATAAGAACAATAATCCAATAATTATTGCTCCCATCACAGACGTGAATCAGATGCACGGAGGCAGAAACCTCACTCGCAAACATATTAAGGGGCAGAGCTGCTGCAGGAGGCCGGGCCACAGGAACTCTTTGTCCCGGTGCCAGGCGGCGTGAAAGGAGGAAGTTATTCTCCATTTGAGGTATTTTAAAGGACGCGATTAAGCACCTAAAATACACCCGAAGAGCGAGCAGCAGCCGAGCCAGGGAGACGGGAATAATGGCCCTTATTGGATTGTGGGACAAAAGGTGTGTGGTAGGCAGAGCCGGGCACTCAGCAAAGACAAAGGCGCACAGGGGCCGTGAGATTGACGTCCTAATATTCCCATTTGAGGGCCAGGCAGCGGGTTATTCTGCGCAGAGAAGGGGGGGGGGGGGGGGGGGGGGGGACACGGGGGGAAAATGTGGTCACTTTTGTTCCCCTTCAGGAGGCTTCTTTTTTTTTTGTTCGCGGAGAAAGGCTTCCGAGAGCCCCCAGCCGCGAGGCTTCGGGGGCAGCCGGGGCTGGAGGAGATGGCAGCGGGGAGGCGTTTGTGTGAAAGAAGGGGGTATTATTGCTACAAGTTTCACCATTTATCCCGTTGTGGAAAATGGACGGGAGAATTTTAAGGGGAGGGGGGGGGGCTTTTATTTCAGTGTTATTTCAGTTCAGACCGATGTTATTCTCACAGGTAACAGCCTAATCCTGCACGGAACAACGACTGCAGTGATCATGTAATGCAGATTTCTGTTTCTTTCTAACATAAAGCCACAAGGAGAGCTCGACAATTACAGTGATTACACAGAATCAACGTGTCAAATGTCCACATTACAGAATGAAGGCATGAAGTATGGAGGTTTTATAGGGATTTATGGATTCAGAGGTCTTACTAAGACGCAACATATCTTAATGGCATGGCCAGTTATTGATTCAATGAGCTAAATGATCCGAGACCAAATCGTTTTTAATCGTTTGGTTTGGTGCTCAAATGACTCGATTAATTGATGAGTCATTCTAAATGTTTATCAAGCGAACAACTTTATTCCAACTGTGACAATGTGCTGCTTTTCTGTTTTTATATATTATTGTAAATGTGACTGTTGGTCATTTGAATAGCTGACGTCACTTTGGGTTCTGAGTATTTTTGTCGTCTAATTGGCGATTACGCACAAATGAGGGCTAAAAACAGGCTACATGTGGTTCGAATGTCAGACAATTCTTCTTCAACTTTTGTTTTCACGTTTATGGGAGAGAACTCTATTTGCTGGAATGATTCCCGAGAACAACGATGATGGTGGTACAGTGTGAAAACCAGGGAGGGGAAAGCATCAATTGCTGTTTTTCTCTCTGCGCGTAATTGTTCCTCCGGCCTGGGAACACGTCGTTTCCCAAAAAGCATTATTGTATAATTACAGCCACACTCGTGTCCTAATGCGAGACATGAGAACAAACAGCAGGAGCCACATTTACTACAACATTTCCGACAGAAACCTCCGGAGCTCGTTGATACTGACGCGGAGGGGTTTGTGGGAAACAGTGGAGCAGCTCTGATGACTGACAAGAGTTGAGTCAATGTGATAAATGGTTAGTTTGGATGGAAGAGTCTCACAAATGCTCCCATGTTGCCATATTTTAAGATAAGTCAGAAATAAGTTATTTCCTGACTCCATAAGTGATTGTACTTTACGCACATGTTGTTCCTCTCAATGTCATCTGATTTATAAAGACCAGAACAAACCTTAACGTTCATAAACATCCTTGTTATCGGCGGCGATCAGCGCGTCTCTCCGGCTCCTCTTTTCGTGCCAGACAGTCGGTCTCTGAGCTCAGATTGAGATCCGTCAGTCTGAGCTGTTAACCAGCTGATCTCCTGTTTGGGACTAAAAACAAGGTCCCCCAATGCCCCCTCCTCACTAATGGGGATTAATTGAGAGGTAAACAGAGAGCTGATAAGCTCTGCGCCCCGAGGTGCTGCCCGGCCGCAGGACAGAGAATGATGGAGGCAAATAAAGACGAGACAGAGAGGCGTCTGCAGGTAAACACCACTACCTGCTGGGCCGGTAATAATAATAATAACAATAATAATAGTTACAATAATTATAAGAACAACAATCACAGCAATAGCAATAATGATTATAAAAACTATAAAAACTAATAATACAAATAACGATAACGGTACTAGTAATAATAGTAATTATAATAATAATAATAATGATAATAATATTAAGAAGTTGAAGAAGAAGAAGAAAATTCATCATCACCATCACCTTGTTGGCTCAATAATAACCATAATAATCTATATTGTGTTGCATTTATGGAACACTGTTGATTGTTGGATTTTTTATTGTTACATTTTACATTTAAATAAATAAAATACATTTATTTCCACGGCAATACAATGAGCTCATCATGACACAGTTATGGCTAACACGATATTTCAAACTGAAAACTCAAGCACTATTTCCTCACAGCGTTAAGAAGCTAGTATCTATTTTACATAAACTTTTACAGGTGTTCCTGTTATTTTGTCTATCCCATGAAAAATTTATTACACCATTTATCGCTAAATCTAAAATTGTATTTAAACCCCCTGACCTTAAAAAACATTTATCTTCATGGCACTCACATTAAAATAAGATCATTTACTGCTGCTGCTACTAAATATTCTGCAGGTGGAAGTATTCAGGCAAAAAGTAAAATACTTCATTCCATGAGAAGCATTGATAATCCTACTAGCAAAAGTTAAGAAGTATTACTAGCAAAGTAAAAGTACTCTGATACAGCCGTTGTATTTGTGATATGAAGCTGCTGGACTGACACGTTCGCACCATTTCTACTGTTACAGCCGGTCGAGTTCATTTGAATTATTGTGAACTTTTATGAAGAAGGCCTTATGTTCTCAGAAACTGTTTATAAAACATAATCTAAGCATAAATACCTCAAGAACCCCAGTAACTGTAAGAGTTGTATTGGTGAAAGAAGTTGTGCTTCTACACTGTTAATGCGAGCGCCAGTGAACTAATCACATGCATTCTTTGATCGTCTGCCAGCTTTGGCTCGTGAGCTCGCTGATGAGTTTACTCAGTCTGCTGTCTGACTCCAGCAAACAGACACCGGTCGTCGCCCGGCACACCGAGGCTGCGTCAATATCTCTGATCTTCAAACTCTGACTTGCTGAATCGCACTTAGATTATATTTCGGACTGACGTAAAAGTTTCACCCACGAAGACGTGAGATTCATTTGAGTTTGATGAGGTTTGCTTGATGGATCCAAATGATACATACATGTGTGTGTGTGTGTGGTTTAATGTGGAGGCTCTTCACCAATGTGCATTAAATACTGACCTCTGACGATGGCTGATCAATGGACCGGTCGTCGGCTCCACTCTTCTCCACTCTTGGCCCCCCGGCTACACAACCCACACACACACACACACACACACACACACACACACACACACACACACACACACACACACACACACACACACACACACACACACACACACACACACACACACACACACACACACACACAAAACAGGAACACAGAGTAACAGAACTCACAAAATAACATAAATAATTACAAATTAAATAGAATGTTTTGATTTGGATTAAAGTGCTTTCCTGTTTATATTTCTTCAAACTGAGATTATGCATCGTCATGTGTGTTTTTAGGTGGGAAATGACCCCAAAACCATCTTGTACTCGGCAACTTTCATATTTTGAGGAGCAGAAAACTGGCAATGAACACTAATCTGTTAAAGAGACAGAACTCATCGTTCCTTTTGGTCTTATTAGACTTTTTTCTCTAACGTTTGAGTCCCCGGCCACAGTCACAACTGCACGATTTTAGAAAGCCAGCAGACAAATTGTGTGCGTTGTTTTGAATGAACCAAACATGTTTGCACTTATGAAATAGAAGCTTTAGTCTCTATAATATATATTAAAAGGTGTCACTCAATGTATGAAAAAGAAAAAACATCTTTAATGAGATCATATCTTAAATGTTAAGGCTTACACTCGTGAGCTTCACATGGCTTCGATGTTTGATGACACTCTTCAAATATGAACAATAATATAAAAATAAAGTGATCAGTTTGCATTAAGTTCCTGCGATGTTGAAGTAATTCCGGCTTTACTCTGCATGCTTCAGTTGAACCGCTCTCAGCGCTCTCATGGGTCCAACAAAGAAGAAGAAGAAGGTGTTGATGTTGGTCGTCTCTTTGTATCCCGGTTTTGGAGAGTGTTTCCTGGCCTCGCTCTCTGTTTCTGTCATAACACCCACATGTTGCTGCAGGAGGTGCAGTCAATGCTGCTGCTGCCTCCCCTCACAGGGAGTCACATGACGGGCCATTAAGGAGCAGCACTCCTCCCATCAGAGCCCTGACAGGCCCAGACAGGCAGCCTTCACACACTGAGACACTTCAGGCTCCCCAACATGTACATTACAGTGTTATCACTGCTGCTGCTGCTACTACTACTTATACTACTACTACTGCTGCTACTACTACCACCGCCGCCGCCACCACCACTACTACTACTATTACCACCGCCACTACTACTACTACTACTACTGCTACTACTACCACCGCCGCCGCCACCGCCACTACTACTACTACTACTACTACTACTACTACTACTACCACCGCCGCCGCCACCACCACTACTACTACTATTACCACCGCCACTACTACTACTACTACTACTGCTACTACTACCACCGCCGCCGCCACCGCCACTACTACTACTACTACTACTACTACTACTACTACTACCACCGCCGCCGCCACCACTACTACTACTACTATTACCACCGCCACTACTACTACTACTACTACTGCTACTACTACCACCGCCGCCGCCACCGCCACTACTACTACTACTACTACTACTACTACCACCGCCGCCACCACTACTACTACTATTACCACCGCCACTACTACTACTACTACTACTACTACTACTACTACTACTACTACTGCTACTACTACCACCGCCGCCGCCACCACCACTACTACTACTATTACCACCGCCACTACTACTACTACTACTACTACTACAACGAGCAGTACCCCGACTAATAATCCTGCTACCGTCATTGCAGCTTCAGCTGCAGCTGATTAGGACTACTGTTAGTCCCTTTAGCAGTTAGACCTGCTTGAGGGCCCCGGGGCAGAAATAGGCTGCTGAAAGACAAAGGGACTTGTGAGTTTGACCCAAGTTAAACTTATGTCGCACAAACAGAGACTTTCCCCTCAAAGACTTGGGACTTGACTTGAACTTGTCCATCAAAGCCTTGAGACATTACTTGAACTTGTCCATCAAAGACTTGAGACACAACTTGGACTCATCCCTCAAAGACTTGGAACTTGACTTGACTTTCCCCTCATAGGCTTGAGACTTGACTGACCTTCCCTTCAAAGACTTGGGACTTGACTTGGACTCCAGCTCAAAGACTTGAAACTTCACTTTGACTTGTCCCTCAAAGTCTTGGGACTTGACTTGGACTTGTCCCTCAAAGACTTGGGACTTGACTTGGACTTTCCCCTCATAGATTTCAGACTTGATTTGAACTTGTCCCTCAAAGACTTGCTACTTGACTTGGACTCGCCCCTCAAAGACTTGAGACTTGACTTGGACTCGCCCCTCAAAGATTTGAGACATTACTTGAACTTGTCCATCAAAGACTTGAGACACAACTTGGACTCGTCCCTCAAAGACTTGAGACTTGACTTGGACTCGCCCCTCAAAGATTTGGGACCTGCCTCATGCTGAGTTTATGCTACACGATTTTAGCCCTGATACAGTTTTTGGAGATCAACAAAAGTCCCAGATCAGAGGAAGATCTTGAAGGATCATCAGAAGCCAGAACAGGATTGTAAAACTTTGGGTAAAGGAAACTATTTTTTATCTTTCTTTGTCACTCTTGCGAGGAAAACAGTACGAAAACCCGCATTCACGTCACAAAGAAATTTACTGGGAATTTGAGATTGCACGTTCATGATTGGCCACTTCAGTGTCTTTCCGGATGATGTCGCGTTGCAAAAAGACAGTTGTGACATTTTAGTCCTGATCCTCTACCAGACCTCCATCAGTAAAGACACCATCAGAGAGAAGATGGTCTGTTTCTATAGAGTTATTCTTGATGCTCGTCATCGGGGCCACCGGGTCGGATTCTGGTGAAACCAGATGAACTCATGCAGGTTCACCAGAACCTCCTTCAGCTCAGACTCCAACAGAGACCGGTCCACCGTGGACAGACCAAGATCCTCCAGCAGAGACCGGTCCACCGTGGACAGACCCAGATCCTCCAGCAGAGACCGGTCCACCGTGGACAGACCCAGATCCGGCTTCACCTGCAGCTCCGGAGGAAGGAGGAGATCTCAGCTCCTCCGTCCAGCAGAGCTTCTCCTCTGTGGGAGCCAACACCGACACCACGCTGCTGGAGACCCGGGAGGCACGAGAGAACCAGAACCAGGACTGGGAGGGGCAGACTGTCAGACCCTGCTGATGCAAAATGAGGTTTTCTAAAGGGACTCTGGTGCTTTGAAACACGCCCGCTTTTGTCCACAGGGACCGCCAAAATCAACACTAAATCTAAGTTCCTCGTAGTAAATCTTATCTCCACACTGCTCCACGAAGGAGGAATGGTTTGCAAACATTTATGAGACAGGACTCTCCGAACACAGCTAATAATCTACAGTAGCTTCCTCCATTTTGGACCTTTCACCTCTCTGTTCCACCAAAAGGTCAGCACCTGCAGGTCAAAGTTCACAACAGTTGAACTCTACCAAAGAAAGTGTACAAATGTACTTCGCTCAAGTCCACTGTTTGCAGCGATTCCATTCAAAATTATAAATGTCAGTTATAAAACTGATTTTAGCACAAAAACGTTGGTGTTATTGAGCGTTAAGGCTAACGAAATACAGCTGGGACTGCTGAACATGCAGAGTCTGACCAGCTGAATCCATCCAACTTTTGGTTTGGTCTTTTGCTGTTTTCCTACATCTTGTACGAGAACACTGGACCAATAAACTGTCATATTTAAAGATATCACTGCCGTTATCAGCTGCAGGTATAATCCTCATTTGTCCAAACTCTGCTAAAGATCACGGTGGACTCTGATGCTGATCTGTGCTGATAGCAGCCTGTGGGAGTCTGGCTCTTCAATGAGATATCCACCAATTGAGAATCTGACACATACAAGCTTTGGTGTAAAGTGCTCTCCAGAGGCTGCACAGTGTCTTCTTAGTCAGCTCACACGTAATGCTCGCTGACGTCAGCGTAATAGATTTCGCAATGGACGTGGATGTTTGGAAATGTCTTTTTTAACTGGTTTCCCGTGTCCTGGGATGGGAGACGGGAGGACGGCCAGGCCAAAACGAGAACGGCTTCGGCTCGTCCATCAACCCGAGAGATCTAAATATTTATCCTGTGATCCACATTTATCCGTTGGCCGGTGCAGCTTTCTGGGTCAAAAAACGTTGTTTCTGGGAAGAAACACGAGTATACGGTGTTTATCCAACGCTACCCACAGAGATGTATCCTGAGCTGTCAGGGTTTGCAATAACACACATAAATTGCAGTTTGTGTCTCACCGAAAATCATTAGAACCATTAATTTGAGTTCTGCACCAGCTGGGAAAATCTGGGCAGGGACAACGGTTTTCACTTCTATCAGCAGCTGACAGTCAGGCGCTCTTGAGCAAGGCACTTTAAAACCGATCATCCTAACAGGAGAGGATCTCCGTCCTACCAGCAGGAATAAGATGCACGTCTGCTCATTTTTGTCCTGAATAAATTACCCTTCTATGAGGGCAGATTAATAACTGTTATGAGGAAATAATTGGACCTTCGGTGTGGCACAAAGATCCAACTGAAGGCACTCAAGTGCAACAATTTTAAAAAAGCGTTTAGTAAATATAAAACTACAGGAAGACACTTTAGGGAGACCGAGTATTCTCACATTGTGTTCATTTATGACGATTCTAATTTATGATCTCGTGTTGATTAATGGGTTAAGGATTTCGTTTTAAAGCCACAACCTATCCATGGTTATATTTCTGGATTATTTTCAATTTATATAATAACACATAATTATTGAGTATTTTCCAGAATATTGATGTACAAATTATCGTGATTTGCTTTTGTTTTATCCACTGATTGCTTCGTTAGATTTGCAGATTTGAGCATCTGGTTAGAGATTGAGGATCACACAGAGCTACGTCTCGTCTAATGAACATCTATGTTTTCCTACAGCTACCTGTTGGTTCAGCTGCAGAAGTCATCATAGAATTTTTACTTATTTGTAAGAAATTCGCAAAAGACCACCGTCAGCTGGAAAAGCCAGGAGCTGCATCCTGTATGAACTATCTCAACAAATATCGGAGGCATTGTCGTGACGTTTTCTACAAATATTTATGTTCCCCAGAGGATGAATCCTGGAGACTTTGATTTGAGTTTGACGTTCTTTATGCACTGTGTGTTTAAAGTAACGACTGAAGCTGCTGAGCAGCAGCAACATGCTCACACCGTCATCAGCAGTGGAGCAGACACGACACGTTGTTCCTGGGAGAGAGAATGACGAACCACTCGATGGTAAGGCATCATGATGGTGGCAGACAGAGGAAAGGCCACTGGGATCACCAAAACCATGAGGGTTCGTCCTCTGGGGATCATGAATATTCACACAACCTTTCAGAAAGATGGTTCGTAATCGGTGGGACCCGACCGACTGCATGGCTTCTTACACAAAACCGTCTGAACAGCAGTCATTGAAAACTGTTCCGCATCGGAAAATTGTGCATTTTACAATTTCAGGACCTAAAGATTTAAAAGGGCTGATCAAGTGTTTGTAATGGGAAGTTGATATCCTAAAAATGACTGGCTAAGTTACGGACGTCACTTTCCCAAATGGAAGTCGATGGAGAATAAGTGTTTTTGGGCCTCGTGGTACGACATGACAGTAAATTTGTAATTCCACTGTTTGGCTACTCGTCTTTCAAAAGCCGGTGCTTGGATGTCACTCTCTCGCCACTATCACTATCAAATAAAGGCATAAACATGCAGGCGAGCGTCACCGATGGAGAGATTAGAAACGCATTTTAACACCAAAGACAAAAACCATTCATCAAACGAAGAGGACGGCAGGGAAGCGTGTTCCACCCCCACACACATACACACACACCCCCACGCTGTTGACCTGGGCTCCGACCGGACCTGCCGCCATGCGTCCTCCCAGACGAGGTGCCCTGACCTCACACGCCGAGACCTTTCCTGACCGACTAAATGGATCGCCTTACGTTTTTAGTGCAGCGACGCTGAAAAGGACCAACAGTAGTGGTAATGGCAGGAATAGAGGGGGGGGGTAAGGTTAGACGAGATGAAAGACTTCAGCTTGTAGGCCGCGGGGGAATGGCAACAAACACGGGGCCTCGAGTGAAACGGGATCCGCAGCGAGAGAGGGAAGGTGGAGGTGCTGCTTTTCTGTCAGTCTGCTTGAGTCCCGCCTGTCAGCTTTCAACCAGGAAGCTCATGAGCTTCATCTCTGCAGAAAACTGCAACAGCCAGCTTACCTACGGAAAGCCTGAGGGGATGTAATACATGTCATAATATATATATATATATATATATATATATATATATATATATGTATGTATGTATGTATGTTAGTTAAAATAGTCCATCCCACAAGTTCAGAGTCAAAGGTCTCAAACATCCACGAGATAATTAGTTTACACGCATATGAAACAAGGAATCCTCACTTTTGGGAAACAGGAACCAGAATCTTTGCTTAATAAATACATAAAGCAGCCAATCGGTTTGCACGGTGTTGTTTGAGCATTACAAATAACTGATCCCACGTCACCTGTGGGCTGCCGTAGTTTCCTGCCTTGTGTAAAAAGTTAATGTTGTGATATCATCATCTTCTGTAAATAACAGCGTTTCACTCAGTACAGTCTGTGGGTACAAACCAACAGGTTGGTGAGCGCGAGGCCACTGAGCGCGAGGCCACTGAGGGCCGTCCCAGGATCAGCGCCTCCTGCTGGTCGGTCGTGGCTCCTGCACTGACTTGTTAGACAGTTGCACCGTTTTTAATTACAGGCGTGGTTATTATTCTAAGAGGTTCCACATCTAAACATCAGGCTACTTTACCATTAAGTCCTTCATTTCAAGTACATCAGGGTTTTGTCTTCATATAATATATAAGTAATATCGTTCATTACTAGCAATCAATATTTTCTTACTGAACCTCGAGTCACTTATAATTAAAACCTCGTCAATCAATCAATCGTGCTTTTCAAAGTGTTGTTTCTGGGATAAAGTAAAAAGTTTGTGGCGAGTTATAAAATGAATAAATCAAAGTGAAACCAACACAAAAGATTTCGACGTGTGAAAATAAAAACAGTTCCTAAAATCTCTAAAGTATTGAAAAAAAAAGTTCAACATCTGGGAAGGAAGGAAAAGTAAGACAAGGAGCCCAAAGTAAGTTCTCTCTTTGCGAGCCAGCACCAAGAGAAGACCCTGCTTCTGCGAGGAGCTGCCATAGCGAGTTTATTTACAATTCACAAAATACAGGTTCAAGCTTTTCACATTAGTGTCGTCTGACAAACAAGTTCCCGCTCCGCTCTCCGTCTTTGGTTTCCCAACCTTTAAACTTTTTAAACACATTTTTAAAACTCTCTTCATCCATTTAATCTGCGTTTGAATTTAGAATAATCCAGTTTTTCCTTTGTTGCCACTTTCCAGAAGACAATCCGACGGCTTTTTCCACAAAAGCATGAATTCTTCCAGCGTTTTGATCAAACGTTTCAGTTTTCTACTTGAATAACTCAACATACAGGTTGGCTTGAAAACTTAGCTGATTTTCAATCCATATTTCTACTATTTTATATACAATGTCATGCTCCTATGGCTTTGAAACATCTCTACGGGAGGTCTGGAGCAGTTGTGCGTTGGCTGTTCGGCGGCTAACTGAAGGCATGTGCACAGGTTATCTTTCTTCTGCGTACTTGTTTTAATGTCAAAGTTACTTTTCTTTTTTGTCCTAACGATGAGAAAGAAGTCTATTAAGTGCTAGGATGCTGTGCGCTTTGAAAATAAAAATAAAAACATAAAAGCGACCGTAAGGCAAACACTCGCGCTGTTTCTGTTCTGTTAGAAGAAGAATTTATAAACTCTGATGGAGGACCATCTTCCGTATGATCGATCTGTTGTTTTAGAACAGAAATGAAGCGGCGCGAGTCCGTCAGTGACTGAACACCGACGATGATTCACACGGGAGTGGACATGAGACTCTCGCCGTGGTTTCACGATAACAGTCAACACAGATTATTGTGACCCACTTTGTGTTGTTAACACAGAGTGGGTCGCTCAGCTACGCTGGGATGAGTCTCAGCTGAGCTCTATGAAGCACACACACACACACACACACACACACCTTAAGTGTTGACGGAAGTTGGCATCAAACTGGTTCCCTCCACTAAAACAGATTATTATTTTTTTCATAGGATTTTGGATTATTGCAGAAAATGAACTCTGTGGCAGACAAACAATTATGAAACTCTCACGTTTTGTTCACAGCAAGATCACAAATTAAATGTGTTGGTCTGGGTTGATATGGAGAATATACAGAATATCACTTTTTTTTTTTTACCAAATACCTCGATATCGATATCGTCAGGTTAACTATTGGAGCTTCCACAAAAAATGAGATTTTTGATAAATAATCAGTAACGTGGATTTGATTATCCTGCCGTTAAAACCAGGAACGCTGATGTCGTATCACAATCAATAAAATCTAAAACAATATTGATTTAATATGAAAACATCGCCCCGCCGTGGTGTGAATGTAATCAGCAGAAGTAAAACGCTCGGCTATAAACTAACCTTTGGTGACGTAAACCCAACGAGGACGTTAAACTCGTCTCCGCTGGACTCTCGTTAGCGAACGTCTTAAGACACGTAGAAGCTTCTGATTTCACCGACGTATTTTACATCGTAGAACAAAACCTTAAACTCTCTTCAGCTGGCGTTAACCACAGAACTTATTCCAGACATCTCACCAAGAACACACCGGCGTTTAGACGAGGGGACCGGAAGTGTTTCGGGACTCGTTCCTGGAGCTCTCCATACTCGAGGATTCTTTTCTCCAAAACTAAAAAACAAGAAGGATATATTACAGGCTTTGTGTCGCCCACATGATGTAATAGTTACTGTAAAGCAGCACAGGGATTTAAACTAATTGGATGTTGCTGATTCTGTAATTCTCCAGCTGGTTTGTTGAACTGTGCGCCCCCCGGTGGTCAGGTGCTCTTCAGCATTTGTGTCGGGATGAACCGTGTTCTGGTTCTGAACTCAGACACACTGGATTGTAACGAGGACATTAAAGTAGGAGTTCTAGCCCTTTGTATGTTAAAAAAAGATACAATTTCTCCACAGTTCATTGGAAGTGAATGTAAACACCTTAACGTTAAAGCTCAGTCAGACTGTCTCACAGACTGAGTTGGGAGTTTGGTAGTTGAAGCATCAGGATTCAGTGGGCGAGTTTAGGGAACCAGGACCTCCGGTCAGCGATTTAAAGGCCTGTTTTCTATCAGATGGATGTTAATGGACATTAACCCCGATAATAAAGTAGCTGTCTCCTAACATTCGTACGTGTCCTCGCCTGCTATGAAATAGATCAAACTCGGTTCACAGATCTCAGGAAACAAAATAAAAGTTTGCTTAAAGAACCTAAACTCTGGATCTTTCCAAACTCGTTGCGTTTTGCCCGAAACCCCAAAATCCTCGACCGCCGGCTGTTTCATTTGTCGCCGTCACGATCTCCGCGCAGCCGCCTCTCGTGCTGCCGCTTGGTGATGATGTATTTGAAGAACTCGTAGACGGACCAGCTGATGGCCGTGGAGGGCATCTGGTAGATGATCCGGGCTTGGCCGCCTTTGAAGAAGGCCGGCGCCCCCCCCATCCTGTACACTGTCCGAAAAGCCTCTCCGAGGCCGGAGATGTGCCGGACGCCGGGGGACGCTCCCACCGCCGCCCCGCCGGCCGGCGCCGCCTCGGCCCGGATCACGTGTATGGCCTGAGCCTCCTGCGTGTTGAGGAGCGTCTTGCAGACGTCGAGCGGGGTGGTGATGGCGGCAGCGAGGGCTCCGGCCAGCGCGCCGGACACGACGTGGGAGGACGGGTTGTACTGTCTGTGCGGGTTGAGCAGCTCCTGGAGGTACTCGTAGGTCATGAAGTGGAGCGCCTGGAAGGGCACGTTCATGGTCAGCTGGGTGGTGAAGCTGCGGTAGAAGGCGGCCGGCCCGTCGTGCCTCAACAGAGACGCCGCGCAGTGAAGCACGCCGCGGTACGGAGAGTTGAACATCTGCATCCGCTGTTTCACAACTGAAGAGAGAAGAGACCAAAAAGAAATATGTTACGTGATTGCTCAATCGAACGGGGAACTGGAAAGAGGAACTCTGAGGAACGCAGGAACACTAGAAAGAAAGGAAGGAAGAAGTGGAACCAAACTCTCAAAAACATCCGGTTTTCTTAATAAAATGAATGACAATTATTATAATTATGAGCACATCTCTGACAAGACAAAAAGTGGTGATTTGTGTGATTTTTTTTTAAACATAACTAATCGATACATTGACGTGTTAGTGGAATAAGAACTCCTCTGCTGGAGAACAGCCGTAGTTATTTTGCTCAAAACAGTCTATTGGCCTCAACAGAAATATGATGATTAATACATATAAATGAATGTCCCTCATAGACTGAACTGTTGCAGTAACGTTTGGGTTTACAGCCGAGTCTGTAGCGCCATCAAGTGTCCTGATGGTAGAATGACACCGTCTGGGATTTAAGGCTCTTTGAAAGGAGGACTTTTATAAATAGACCAACAGAGAGGCTTCACAGTGCAGAAGAAAAAAGGAGCTAAAAAAGATTTTTATGGATTAAAACAAATCTTGCAATTATTAGTGTAAATGATGCATTATTGGAGTTAGTGTAAACAGCTCATAATTAATCTCTAATATTTACTTCTGGTGTACGTCTCCTCACATGATAACTTCATTATCCACCTTCACTAAATCCTCATTTTCACTGAGCAGTAACTAGCTCTCCTGTTGGTTTAAACACTGATTTGGAGTTTACCTTCGGCTGGGTTCATGATGACGTCATGCAGCACTGTGGCCATGCAACCGGCCACTCCTGTAGAGCAGAGAAAACGATTAAGATGAAGCTCAAGCCTCAACAACATCCTCCACTGTCATCAAACTGACATTTAAAATCAAACAAGTGCCTTAAAAGGAGTTGATAAATAGTGTTTTAGAAGCTACGGTACATTTGAGCATCATGGGTGAAAAATGTTCATCTTACCATTTGCAAAGTGGCTGTTGGCTCCAGGGTAGATGGCGTCGCTGAGCGAGAACTTGATCTTCTCGTAGCTGGCGAAGTAGAGCGCGTGAGCAGGCCCCGCCCCCACCGCCAGCACGTTCACCCCTCTGATTGGTCGCCACACGCCCTCCGTCCGCACAATCTGCTGCAGGGCGTCCATCACGTTCCTGTAGCGCGCCCCCGGCTCCGGGTGAAGGCTCTGCATGCGAGTCTGGTGTGAGAGGAACAGACAGATGCGTAAAACTAGATGTTACGTTCACGTCACGCTGGAATGTTCACATGGTCTGTTCCACAGAGCTAACGTAGGCCCAAATACAAGCCCCGCGCTCGATTAACGCCAGGCTACAAGCTAACAGGGCTAGCCCTGGCTAACGGGGCTAGCCCTGGCTAACGGGGTCAACCCTAGCTAACAGGGCAAGTTACGAAGTATTTTTCAAAAATCATTTCCAGCTTGACAGAACTAGTTCATTCTTTTTTTAGATCGGTACCTGATGCTCACACAAAGAAAACCTCACAATGCATTTCAAACCATCAAATTTCAGGACGTCAACAGTCCTGCTCATATCTGAACAACCAGGCGATGGATCGTTAAAGACAAATGAAGCTTGCGTTGCAGTTTCACCATTCTGTGTCCAAATTTCTAGTGAGTCAGAGAAACGAACGCAGACAAAGTCGCTAACCACAGACCACGAATGAGGACGGAGAGAGCTGAACGCAGCCAGGAAGGGTTGAAAAACCCCCAAAAAAAAACAGCCCACCGCTTGCCCGGCTCAGACAAGCATCACTGTAAGTGTAACAAACTAAATTCCCCCAGAAGAAGATGGCGCAATCGTCAAGTTTTTCCTAACATGCAACAAGTGAACTTCTCCTGCCTCCTACACCCTCAGGCGGACATGGTGGTCCTGGAAATGGTGACTCACATGGAATGTGGTCAGTCATCCACCGTATAAAAAACATATTCAAGTCTGGGTTGAAGAGAAACCAAAAACTGAATCAGGTGTCGGTGAACAACAGACAGCACCGAGGGCTTTGTGTTCACGCCACTTCTTCACATGGTAACAGAGTATTGTGTACCTTTATTAAGGCTCAGGGGGAGTACGCCAGCTGAAGCTTGCATGCAACACAAGACAACCATTTTAAAGCTGCATTTGTCAACTCACGAGGACCTCAGTCACACAAGCAACAGCTGAGAGGCTCACGGTGGAGTCACCGGCTCACTCCTGTGACATATGGCGTTATGTATTGCTAACAGGAAGTGAAGAAGACCACGATACATGTATGTAGCACTGGATACTTTAACTAAAATATCTGTTTTTTGTGCCTTCAAAATGTATATGCACGGACTGATATTTCAAAGACGGTCATGTTCTCTGTGTTGGCATTACAAGCACATTACAAATGTTATATTTTTATCTTTGTGTCACGCGTTACTCGTCCACTCACTGTAGCCGGTGACGTTTGAGACAACATGGTGCCATGTATTTATAGTCACACCTTCAATCAGACTGTTACTGGAAGCGAAAGACATTTCAACAAGGAAGTAAATCGCTGACATTCTTTGTCTTTACAGACGTCATTGTCATGTCAATGTCCTCTGAGTCACTGTGTCGGAAATCAATTAGCTGCTTGATAACTTCGAAACAATCAAGTCTGTATTTTCTGTTTCCATCTCTGATAAAACTGTTTTTCTGTCTCTTAATGTTGAGCAGGTTAGTGTTAAGTGAGCGGTACACCATCAGTCTAATAGACACAGGGGTGTTTGTCTACACTTCACTAAGACATCTAGGATTAGGACATCTTGTTGCAGTGTGCTTAAGTTCGGTATTTAATGTTGTTGTTTTTGCCATGCACCAATACCCTGGAAGGGGCAAGTAAGAGAGTACATGCGTGTGTTTGTGACTCAAATCTGGCCGATAAAAAGTAGATGAAAATCCTCGAACAAGTAACTTAATTCTCAATTTATCCTGACGACCAACAGAAGAGACAGCACCACTCCACTGATGCTACGCATTAAAATGTGTTTGAAAGTCTTGGCGAGTACTACGGCATATATGAAAAGAGTTGTACACGGTACTCTGTGGCTCGACATTGCTGTGAAAATATGTAAGATACCCGTACTGTTGTATTATATCTTTGGACCAATAAATAAAATGAGTATGTTGTGGAAGTCGGTCAACAGAATTTAAGTTTACAAACAGAAGAGTCTGAAACTGAGTCTGAAATTAGTGGCAAGAATGAACAAAGAGATAAAAGATGCTCGCCAACCAGGAACGAAGATTGTCAAAATAGGGAATCTTGGGGATGAGGAAGTTGCCCGCTAAACATTACTGGAAAAATTTGTCAAGCACTTCCTCCTTCTACTTAAACAGGCAGCCACAGTCTGGACCGGAGGGGTAACAGAAAAAAAACACATTAAAGATCGTTCTCCTTTTCTCTTAAGTTACATTTTGTACTCATTTAATTTAGGTTCACGGAGCTCAGTTTAAAAAAAAGGAGCTTTTTGTTTCATTTATTTGTTCAATGCTTTCTATAAATGATGAAACAGATGTCAACATTGGAGTTTGGCAAACTGTATTAACATAAAATTATCTTTCTTGAGAATACTGATGCATTTTAACAAGTCATAATCACTATGTGACCATTTACAATGACCACACACACACACACGGATGAGCTAACATCAAGGAATTTGTTGTGAACAAGAGCTTTGTTTGATGGACCACAGCTCAGTGAGAACTAGTTGTTCTTTATCTTCTGACACAACACAAAGAACCCGAGTCTGTATGAAGAGCATGTATACCTGTAGGGTTTTAATTTCCTCCATTAGTATGTAGTGCACTGCATTGTGGGTCAATAGTGTTGCATCAAACCAACTTATTATGCGTAACAAGCACCAGTAAACTTGTGAATGCTAAACAATCTACTTGGCTAGAAATAGCATTTATGTGTAACTCAAACAGTGATAAACGCATGAGTGCAGAGGTTTACAGTAAAAGTTCAGAGATCTGTTAGAAAGTCATGTGACAGCTGTCATATTATGCAAGACTTGTCTTCAGGAAGATTACAGCGGTGTAGTAAAGCGGTGCAACTTCCGATAAAGGAGAAAAATACCAGGATGAATAGTAAATCGAACTGTGTCCACTCCGCTGTCGACAGTTTTTACCATAACAATAAAAAAGTAGTCTGGTTAGGTAATCATAAAACTATCTAGTTATGTAATCTATATTGTTTACAATAAATACACACACACTACCACACTTACATCTTCCAAACCAAGGTGTGTGTGTTATTTCATAGAATTCATCCATCTATACTGTCGACTGTTGATCTAGTGACAGACGGACCCCTCTGTGTTAATCATCTACTTCTTTCTCTTCACGGACTTTCCCCTTTAAATCCTCAGTGAACAGACAAATATTCACATCAACTATCTAACATTATTTGTGTAAGGAAAGTACAAAAATGAGGAATAGCATAACAATGACGATGTCTCTCAATGGAGATATACCCATTTGAATAAGAACTGTGAAAAAAGTGTTGATTTAAGTAAGATTTAAGATTAAAAATGAGAGACATGTCAGTTAAGGACATGTCCGATAATGGAGGCATGTTAACCAGAAAGGCGCAATTGCTGCTAGCTAACTTAGTAGGCTCGTGAGAGGAGACGCAACTGTCAGTTTGTAATTACACTAATAATTAACTAAATGAACGTTGAAATGTTGTAAACATACTCACTCGGGTTGTTTTTCAGTGACAACCTTGTGTTGCGTTATTTTATGTTTATGTAATGGTAGTTAACTGACCTCTGTTAGTTACGGTTAGCCCTGTTAGCCCCGTTAGCTGAGGTCTGCCCTGTTAGCTACGGTTAGTCCGGTTAGCTATAGTTAGCCCCGTTAGCTACGGTTAGCCCTGTTAGTTTGTAGCCTGACGTTAATCGAGCTCGGGGCTTGTATTGGGCCTACGTTAGCTATCTGGTTCAACGTGACGTGAACGAGGCATGCATACGTTTCTAAATAAGCAGCGTGTTGCTTCAGTACCTTGACACAGTCGATGGGGTACATGAGGCAGTGCTCCATGATTCCAGCCACGGATCCTGCCAGCATGTGTGTGCTGGTGGCGGCTCCTTGAGGCAGTCCTTCATAGTCTATCTCAGGCTCTTCCACAGAGGTCGAGGTCTCCGGAGTTACTCGATGCAACATCTGCTCCCCCGTCATTATCTGCGAAAGAGACCCAACAAACTTCCCCGTGGCGTCCAGCAGCCTGCCGCCAATCCATCGAAGCTCTGCCCCGGCTGCGGAGCCTGTAACCCGGCTGTCTACGCCCGGCGTTTCCATGGACGTTTCTCCGTGGACCTGGAGTTCAGGCGGGTAGGATCTCGGTGGGTTAGTCCAGGAAGTCACGCTTAGAAGCGGAAACTGATTGGACATGTTGACTGTCAATCACTACCAGTCCCTCCAATTGGCCGAGTCTGTCTCGTAATAAGGCGGGTAAATACAGTGGGCGGAGTTTCGGCGTCATGTGGGTGTTGATGATTTTGTAATATCAGGAAGTCACGTGTATTTACGGGAAGCGTTTTAAACGGGACGCCCCAAACTGGAATTATAACTATATATCTACAAAATATACACAACTTTGGATTTAAACATCACAGTATAACTTATGTTGTCTACTTAATTATCTGAGCATATTCGCTTTTACGATACGATAATATAAGACAAGACAAGATAAGATATGATCAGATAGACTTTATTGTCCAGAAGGAAATAAATTTGTCTTGGACACACATCGTAGAGTATCTGCTGTTTAAAAAACTAAATGTCATGCTTAAATAATATTGGATACATTAAGAGCAACATACGTGTTGTTCTACACTCTCCATATTGATCATTTATTGTAAGTCAATTAAATTAAATTAAATTGACATTAACAGCTGCAGCAATTATGAGGAAAACTAACTATGTAGTTTATTCAACTCTGTGAATTTGTCACCACTCACTTTAGATATCAATAACTTTGTGGGATACAAAAAAATTCACGCATGACTGTTGAATAAAATCTCACACATTTGAATCATAACTTCGAGGTGGAGACATTTTAAAACAACAATGACACAATTACAATAGCAAATGACTCTGTCATCTCCAGGATTTCCCACCGGTCACTCCCCCGCACATCCCTACACTCGACACTTTCACACTACACTTACATCTCACTGGTTTATAGTCCTGTTATCTGTCCGTTTGTGCACTCGACTTCACTTTATTTTATATTTCACTTTATCTTATATTCCACTTTATTTCTATTTTACTTTATCTTATATTTTCTGTAAATTGAATTTGTTTCTACTTTGCATTGTTGATTGTTGTTGATTGTTGTTAAAAGTTACGCACCTCCCGTCATGTCAAATTCCTTGTATGTTCAACATACAATGGCAATAAACGGTTTCTAATTCTGATTCTGAAATCAAACAATAAAAAACATTGAAATGTCCCAGTTTGTGTCAAGCACTTCAAAATTCATGTTACTCATTCATTTTACTGTTTCTATCACAGTGTTTTAGACAGAATATGTCTGAAAATAAAACTATTTCCTGATTGACCTGATTTGATCATTTGCCAAAATGATGCAAAGAGATTGAAATCGATGGTTTTGACAGAAAGTCTCTCTAGTGCAACAAGACGATTCAATATTCTAATTGTCCTCGTTGATTTCTATCCCTTCGCTCATAAGAACGTCCGCTGTTGGTCGCGCTGAATGAAGAGACCGGTGACAAATATGAACTCTGAAGAAGATGAATCATCTAAGCATGTTCTTACGTTACTTGTCCACGTGGTGGCGCATGTTGCATTTGGTGTTCCTCGAGTTGGGGGTGAGAATGTGTCGCGAGATCCTTTCAAACTCTTAAAAATCCTGATTCAAATTTCCAAATTTTATTTTATATATGCCCAGGTCTCTGACACACACACACACACACACACACACGCGCACACGCACACAAACACACATACGCACACACACACACGCACACACACATACACACACGCACACAGTGAGAGACTAACCCCTAACAGATACTTCTGGTCATTTAAGAATAAAATGTATGATCCGAATACAACATTTTCCAAAAATGACGTTGGTATACCAGCTGTTCAGTTCAAGAAAAATAAATACATAATGCATCCATCTATATGTATCACGCGGCCACGCCCCTTTCCGATTAACCATAAGTGGGCGTGTCGTGATGTGCAACAGACCAATGGCCGCAGCCGGACCGCCCAGTTACGTATTTGACAACGTAGCCGACCGGAAGTCAGTTGGATTTGCGATCGCTTCCTGTTCTTCTTCGCCTCCTCGTCTTCTTCTTCTTCTTTCTTTTCTTTTAAGTAACCTCATGATGATCACATCGTTTCTGTCGAAGGACTACTTTACCTGACGGACTGTGCTGTCATGGCGGAGGTGTGAGGCGCGTGTAGGTGAGTTTATAGAACGCAGAATGAGAGCATATGGATACATTGTAGTCAGTAATACACCAATGAACTGTTCTATTTATTGATGCAACACTTTCATCTTATATAACTGGGACATAAGCCAGTTCTTCTGCTGGCCTCTGTTAGAGATGTCACAGTAATAGCATCGGACCATCTCAAATGAACATGGAGGTATTTATATAATATAATATACTACACTTTACTACATCATACCCATAGTACGTCTTATATTTAATATCATATTCTGATCTATATCATGCAGTAGTATATCTACACATCATGTTATCTTATTACTACCTCTCACCTTCTACTACTTCTCATATTATATCATAATTTACCTGTTTATACCTTATGTTACTCTGATCTTGTCTCGCTCTTTTTTGTATTCTGTTTTTACTTTTAAATCCCTTTTCATTATTTACTTCTTATACTTTATTTATCTGTGTTGCTGTGCTGCTGTTTTTCTCCGGCCGAATTTCGTCACATGGATCAATAAAAGTACATCTTATCTTTAATACTCCAAAGTGCAGTGTTGTACTTGTACTAGTAGATTAGAGTAATGACTTCATTTCTGGTCCCATTGGGACATTGTTACACCAGCAAAGTCTGTTAAATGTCCTGTAACCCTCCCTGGCACATCCTTTCTATATTAAAATACACTTTTATAATATACTTGTTTTAACATACAACATTTAAATTATGTCTCGATTATTGTTTATTGTTACGCACCATTCACCAAGTCAAATTCCTTCTATGTGTAACGTACTAATAAACGCTTCTGATTCTGATACTCATCAATAACTAGAATAAACTGTGAATAGACGCGACTGAAACTAGGACCACACCCTAACGCATACGCTGCACCATGTTAGTTTAGGGCTGCAGCTAATGATTATTTTCATAACTGATTATTCATAAAGCACTGAGCAGCATTCTCTCCCTCTTTTCCCTTCGTGCAGGAGAAAAGCCACGACCATGAGGTGACGTCTGTGACACCTTGACTCAGTTCTCCCACCAGCACATATGGCGAGGTAATAAACTGAGAACAGCATCGACGAGAGCGCGATGTGGTTCACGTTTCACATTATATGACCTGGTTTCACTCTGTGCTCCTCCTCCTCCACAGGATCACTTTTTCCTGCCTGCCGGCCTCCTGGTACTGCAGCGTGTCCCTGCTGTCTCTGGGCTGCGCTCCCAGGCAGAGGCTGCTGCTGCTCTTCATCACCTCCGCCCTCCTCCTCCTGGGAACCTACCAGAGGCAGCTGTGGAGCGCGGGGCCGCGGCGGCCCGGGTCCCGAGTCAACAAGTGAGCGAACGCCAGAGCGAATCCTTCGGCCTCGTTGTGCTGGAACTGTGCACAAAGACAGAACCACCGCTCACTGTGACAGGGTACATTTTCTGTAAAGATCTTAAGCCGTGGGACAGCGGACGTGCACCTTCAGGGAAGATCAACAGTCTGTCAAAGAATCTAATTCCATGTAGTAAACATGTAGTAAACATGTAGTAAACAGTTCAACAATGAGAGCCATGATGGGGAAATGTGCTGGAATCACACAACAAAATATTGCTTCAACAAAAACACGAATTAATTATTGAAGAAAGAAAAGATATTCATAAAAGAAAACACTCAGTAGTTCACACAGTTTGACCACATGGCTGTTTTCACTCCTCCGTGTGAGCGTGGCAGCGAGCCAGCTGATAACGAGCTCTGTGAGAACAGTTATCTCTTCTGCTTCTGAGGCCGGACGGCTCAACGCGACCTGAACTCACTTTGTGGGAGCGACTGCAGGTGCTTCCATCAGAAGCCAAGGACACAGAGAAACAGACGGGACGTGTTCAAGGCACTCGGTAGTTTGTGTGTTTTTTCGACACTAAAAGCAGGAGAGTGCTATGAACAATGTGTCTGTTTCAGGGTTTCATCCAAAGCAGCATACGTGGAATATTCTGTGTTGGTGTAGCCTGTGGGAGGCAAACCTATCTGCCAGACATCAAAACATTCATTCTTCATCTCGTGTGTCTGTGTTCGTTCTCCTCCAGGTACCTCTCCATCGCAGAGTCCATGGAGGTCACCGACGTCTTGGACCCGGCTCTGAATTACGGGATCGTGGTGGACTGTGGCAGCAGTGGCTCTCGGGTCTTTGTGTACTACTGGCCCCCCCACAACGGGAACCCCCACACGCTGCTGGACATCCGACAGATGAGGGACCGCGACCGCACGCCGGTCGTCAAGAAGATCAAACCGGGTGAGGAGGCGCTTTGTTCATCTCGTTGGGTCCTGATGATGCTGGATGACGTCATGTTTACTCCTCGTGGTTCGTTTGTAAGAAGTCAGTGTGAACAGGAACCGGACCAGAACTAACCCTGCCCCCCCCCCCCCCCATGGTGCAGAACGACACAAACTTTGCCGTATACGTCACCAACAAAAAAAGAAATAACATAATAGTCATTGTAATGCAAGCGTTATAATGAGTGGTCTCTTATGCGCTCTCTTCAGGTATCTCCACGCTGTCCAACACGCCGACGCAGGCCAGCGACTACCTCCACCCTCTGCTCCGCTTCGCCGCCGCTCACGTCCCGAGGAGCAAACACAAAGAGACGCCGCTCTACATCCTCTGCACCGCTGGCATGAGGCTGCTGCCCGACAGGTCGACAAAAGCTTTTACTTAAAGTTCCAATAACTTAAAATCATACACGCAGACGCCAGTTTAGGGCAACCTGTCTGTTATAAATGCAGTCTCAACACGACAGTCCTGCAGTAAGTCCTTCATCAAGGTATCATGTTCAGCTGAGCTGTCCTCCTTGATATAAATACAAACACCTCTCAGTGTAATGTGATACTATTCTACAGCACCGCAAACACAACCTCTCTCTAAAACAAAATAAACCACATACAACCTTCACGAAGGCAGGATTTCTGTTGTATTAGACGGCATTAATATATATATCATATATTCTGGTTTCTCTGTATGTAGCCAGCAGGCGGACATCTTGGACGACCTGGTCACTGACGTTCCCCTGGAGTTCGACTTCCTGTTTTCCAGCTCCCATGCTGAGGTCATCTCCGGGAAACAAGAAGGTGAGCTGATTGTTTGCTCTGTGCTGCTTTGAGTGCTACTCTATATATGAACCCAATGAGGAGAATGTGGCAGGAATGATCCTTAAAGCCGCTCTAACTGCTTCCTGTTGTGTTTGTGTGTCTCCCCATCGCGGCTGTGGTGACGTGTTTCCTGTTTCCTCTCAACCCTGCAGGAGTGTATGCGTGGATCGGCATTAACTTTGTGTTGGGCCGCTTCGACCATGCTGATGAAGGTGAGTGTGAAGGAGTTAAAGGGTCAGATGTTATGAAGTGTGTGTGTGTGTGTGTGTGTGAGGTTCTCCTCCACAGGCAGTGTTCTGCTACAGTAGATGAGTTTATAGAAGACTGTGGAGGAGAACCTCACACAAACACACTTCATAACGTCTCTTTAACAAGACGTATCTGAAATTGACACGAATGAGTCTTTTATCAAAACAAACAAACAGAATAACAGAATAACGCTGTAATATCTTCATGTTTCTCAGAAGACGCGACAGTTGAGGTGACAACGGGGTCTCAGAACCAGCGGCCAATCAGCAGGCGGCGCACGGTGGGCATCATGGATATGGGCGGAGCTTCACTGCAGATCGCCTACGAGGTGCCGAGCGCCATCAGCTTCACTTCACCACAAGAAGTAAGGTTAGCCGTCAGGTGGCTGCAGCTGACGTTTGTCTTCATTCGGTTAATCTGCTGGATTATATTCCGGATCCATCGTTTGGTCTGTAAATCGACACAGTTGCAGATGAATGGACGAACTGTTCCCGCTGTGTTCTTGTCATTACGTTGAGAGTTGATGTCTCTGTGTTCTTCAGGAGGAGGCAGGGAAGAGTGTCCTCGCTGAGTTTAATCTGGGCTGTGACGTGGAGCACACGCAGCACGTCTACAGAGTCTACGTCACCACCTTCCTCGGCTTCGGGGGAAACATGGCGAGGCAGCGATACGAGGAACAGCTGCTCAACAACACGCTGGCAAAGAACGGGTTCAGACGCTTATTAATAATTGTTTCAGTTTCTTTTCAACGCTACATTCCTCACAACCTCTCTCTGCCTTTAAGGAAACGTTCAGTTCGCATCTGTTTGGATGATTGTTGGCTGTAGACGTTGAGCTTTCCACGCTCCTGTTGGTGCAGGTTTCTCAGCACGCAGGCGGGCCTGAGCGAGGACCAGCCGTACCTGGATCCCTGTCTGCCGGTCAGCCTGTCGGACACAGTGGTGAAGGGCAACCGCACGGTGTACCTGAGGGGTCAGGGCGACTGGAGCCGGTGTCGAGAGGCCGTGCGACCGTTCCTGGGCCTCCACAACGGCACCATGTCACCGGGGGGCGTCTACCAGGTACGATCGGACCCGCTAGACGCCCTTTGTCTTCAAGTCGCAGCTCACTTGGACAAGCTGGATGTGATTCACAATCACTTTTAACGCCGTGGTTTATTTTGTTAGGCTCCCATCAATTTCAGCAACAGCGAGTTCTACGGTTTCTCAGAGTTCTTTTACTGTACGGAGGACGTCCTGAGGCTGGGAGGAGCGTACGACAGCCACAAGTTCTCCAGAGCTGCGACGGTATCTGTTCTTTCACGAGGAACTTTGCTGTAAAATATCATTTCACTTTATTTGTCCCGTTTCTGGTTGAACATCGTGTTTGTTCTCGTTGTCTCTGCAGGAGTACTGCCTCACCAAGTGGTCCACACTGAAACAGCGTCTGGACAACAAGCTCTTCGCTCAGCAGGCCGACGTGTACCGACTCAAGTGAGTTCGTCTTCATCTTCATCTTCATCTTCAGCCAATCATGTTTCAGGAAGAAGCAGGTCTTTGATGGTGTTCTCTGTTCGGGCAGATCGATACTCACGAGCTCCTCATTTGGTGTCGATTCCTTTAGAAAAAGAAATCAACAATAAATGATCGAAATACAAACGGCATCACTTTCACACGTTTCTGTACGTTGGTGCCAAAACAGCCGTGATACTGTGAGTGGTCACATGACACAGTCGCACACATCATGTGAGAAAACGTCAGGAAGGAAAACACGCCCTGAAAGTTAAATGGAGTTTTACTATTTCAAAGTATTTCTGTAAAATACTTTTTTGACACTAAACATTTTATTTACTTGTACTCCGCTTTGCTTTTATAGTAAATGTATTAATTGTGTGGTGAGAGGATCTCCTGTCATATTATATCAGAGATAAACTCAGGTGCAATACTCATTCATATTCATTCACAATATTTCATTTGTTTAATCTATTTTAATAGTTACAGCATGTTGCGGATTTGTTTTTAGGTGCAAAGCGTGTCGTTTACGACCACAAGGAGGTGCTGTTCCTTCCACTGTAGTTGATATTTGTGCCACTTGTCTGCAAAACAATAACACGGTGAATAAAGATGCACGTCATTGAGTTATTCAAACCTTCAGTGGATGTAAGAAAAACAATCAGAAACAGAAACTCAGTTAAAAAACAGACGATTCTATGATTTAGTAAATGAATCTCTTTCTGAACATAAAGCAGGCCCGTCACTGAGTTTAGGACGGGACTTGATTTATGGAACAATTAACACGTTTAAGTGTTAAAAGTGGAGAAATATCCGACTAGCGAGCAACCGATGTGTTAATGATTTCACAAAAAAAGTTCAAATATTTCGCATCAAAGATGGAAGTTAATCAATAACTTTAACTCTCCAGCTGTCACCTGCTCTCTCTCTGCTTCTCTCAGGCTTCAGTGCTTTAAGTCGGCCTGGATGTACGAGGTGCTGCACTCCGGCTTCCGGTTCCCAACCGACTACCCCAATCTGAAAACCGCCCAGCTGGTTTACGACAAGGAGGTGCAGTGGACTCTGGGAGCCATCCTGTTTAAAACCCGATTCCTGCCTCTCAGGTAACGCCGTCATTTACCACACACACACACACACGCACACGCCTATGAAAGAATCGTACTCCTAAATGTGTCCGTTTCAGGGTGAATATATATGATGACGTCATCGCTGTAGTTGGTGTTCAGTTTGAATCTCCTACCGTCACAGTCTGACCTCCAGCAAACAAATCTCAATCTGCACATTTATTTCCACAATGAATGACAAACATACGAGTCCTCCATCTTCGATCACGTGACTTCCTTTTCTCTGGAGTAGAAGACGTTTATAAATATATATACTTTAAGACAGAAATAAAAACCTCTAAAGCCAAACAGAAAATAAAGTATTTGATGTGTATGCAATGGAAAGATGGTCGTTCACTTAAAATAGTTCCAGAACTAACCCTCTTCACATTAATATACCAATTTTAAAAGGTGTGATTGCACGTTTTAAATCAATAAAAGATCACTTTGGGTTGGAATGGTGTCAAATAAAGACTTTCCTCATTTGGTTTTTCGTCTCCAGGGACCTGCGGCAGGAAACCCTGCGACAGAACCAGAACCACCCCAGCTGGCTGCGCTCCTCCTTCGTCTACAACCACCACCTGTTCTCGCTCTGCATCCTGGTGGTGGTGCTGGCCATCCTGCTCTACATCCTGCGCCTGCGGAGGATCCACCAGCGGGAGCAGCGGCAGGCCGATGCCTTGAACCTCCTCTGGGTCGAGGAGGGAGAGGCCCTCCTCCCCTGAGAGGCCACGTTATAGTACAGCTGACGAGTGCGAGAGTTCCTAGAGCCGAGGAAATCAAACTCCTCTGTATGTTCTTTGATCTGGCAGCTTCAAACTCTGATCTCTTCTCAGACCGGAGAGACGTTCTCTGTGTTCAATTTCTTCTGTGGAAAGAAAGGAATCAACTCTGCACAACAGGATGGAACAACTTCCATTCAACTTCCATTTGTTTTAATTGTGAAGAAAAGTGAGTCAGACAAGTACAGTGTGTGTGTGTGAGGTTAGGCAGTAATATGGGACACATTTTAAAATACACAAATACTGTATATCTACACAAATACCCCGGTAACTATCATCAGTTAGCTTCCCATTTGATCCAAAAGCATGTTTTTATTTATATGTCAGCTGACCTGGATTCAGTGGGGGGGGGGTGGTATCTCACCTGGGGGATGGAGGTGGTTCATCATAGGAAGATGGATTTGTGGAAAGTCTTTGAAGACCGTTCACACCCATGCTAAAGGCACATAAGAAAGAAATGCAGCTCAAGTGGTTCCAACAGGATTCATGTGTTTTATATATTAAATATTAATGTGGGAGAAAAGTCAGCGCAGCACCTGCTAGCAGCGCGGACGTGGACTTTCATCTTCACGAGAAAATGAAACCGAATGGCCACTCAGCTGTACTTTAAGACGTTTACGTCATTGGACACAAGACATTTGTGTGATTTAAAGGGTTAAAAATACAGAGTATTGACACTATAACACAAATATATTTTACGTTGGCCGACATGAAGCGTCATTTATGAACCTTTGCAGACAGTTTCCCAGTTATTTAGATTTAATGTTAGCTGTCCTGTCGTGTTTGTTAGCTCTGACATAACTGTTAGCATGTTAGCATGCTAATGTTGGTGAATATTCGAATTTAGCGTAAACCTTAATCTGCAGATAATGTTTTCACATAGTTTGATTTAGCTTTGAAATCACTGTTAGCATGTTAGCATGTTAATGTTGGTTCATTTAATGTTAAAATTAGATAACAGTTTAGCTTGTTCATATGTTAAAACCTGCGTTAATGGTAGCTAGCATGTTTAGAGTTAGCTGTGACATAACTGTTAGCATGCTAATGTTGGTTCATTTAATGTTAAAATGATCATTTATCTTAAGGTACAGCTGAGTTCAACAAAGTGTAGCTGAGCGTAAAATGACCACTGTTCAGGGGTTCAGGTGACCACTTCTTTTTCTTTGTATCATTTCCTGAACATTAGACTCCAGATTTGTTTACATCTGTTCTTCATACGAGTGCGTCATGTGGTCTTTGAGTGTCTTCATCTGGTGACGCATTTCAACATTCCTCTCTGCAAACGAGAGAGAGAAGAAGCTCTCAGGTTTTGGTTCACCTTAAATCTCTCTTTCACTGTATTCAATATACTCATCGGTCAAAACGGATGCTTGGAAGAAGCAAAAAAAGTAGATATATCTGAGTGTGTGGTTTTTAAAATTAAGCCATTTTGAGGAAAAAGCCACAAAAGAGGGTCCATTGTTTTCCATTGTTTTATGCATTTCATATCTGTAAATGAAGCCAGTTAGTTTTCCTTTGGGAGTCTGTTATGTGCTGACGGTGCAGCTGTGCAGCAAACCATGATGATGCAAATGCGTGTCTGAGAAGCAATCTTCCTGAGAAGTTGAATCGTGTGTTGATCCCACAGTGGGAGGGTTTTTTGTCGTTTGTTTGTTGTTAACCTCCGTCTCCTCGTCTGTACTTCAAAAACACACTTCCTGCGCCGGTTACAGGAGTCTACAGCAGCTACGGTGTGACGTTTAAAATCACTCCCTTTGACCTCGCTGTGAGGTGTCCAGGGTTCCTGCTGCTCCTCTGATGTTTTTGACCCCTGACCTGGGACCAGCGGTGGAGCGTGTCCTTCCAGAGCTGGGCATTGTGCAATGTTTGACAGGGATTCACTGAAGGGGACTTTTTAATTTTGTTTTTAAATTGAGGTACCTTTTTAACATCAATGTGAATATAAACTATTTCAATAAAATAACCTTTTTGTAATAAAAAATTGGTCTTGACTGTTGTGTGCCTCCAACTATATATATAAACCACTTACCAGGTGACGTCAGTGAGTCCCTGAGGGTTCAGGGTTTGAGGCTTTAGGGGACGTTTGGGATTTGGGCCTACAGCAGCTGCTCCTCTGTCAGACAACAGAAGGTTAAAGTGAACCCGGAAGCTGGGGGAGGAGCCTGGTCGGCAGTTGGCTCGTGACTGTAGTGTGGCCTGCTGGCGGCGCTGTGCAGCGTTCATGCAAACCCTGCAGCATGCATCGACCTCACCTACAACTTGGAAGTCAGGTTTTTTAATAATAATATAATCAGTTCTGCTTTCATTATGTCCAAACATAGCGCGGCACATTTCTGAAGTGAAGTTAAAGGAACACAGACCCCGTTCTTATCTTAAAAATATACTTTTAATACAACAGCTGCATATAAATATTAAAATATACATTATACAGGTGTACAGTACACTCACACAAAACAAAAAATATTAGGCTTCTATTTGTACGGCACTTCTTGTATTTCTTTTTTTAATTTTTTGAACTATTTTCTCAAAGGTAACTTACTGACGAAGGACATTAAAGATGAGTTAATGTGTTAACAGGTCCGAAGTATTACTGTAGTATCGTGACTACTGGGTTACGGAGAGACGGACAGAAAAGAGAAGAAGTGTAAGAGTTGCTGTACATTATATGACACGGCGTTGTGGAATGTTTGCTCTTCTTCATTCAACATGTTCTCAGATGGATTAAAGATATTCGGTCTTCTCTCGTCTCACTTGGAACGAAAACCGGCCCTCCGATCCCGACAGAACCGACTCACTCGGGTTTTTGGTTAAAGCCACAAAGGTTTGTCTCTCAGCGGCCTCTCGTGTCTCATCATCACAGCTCAGCTGTTTTCAAAACCGGTTGTTTCCGGGTCTTTTAAATGACCTTCTGGGTTGTTGTTTTTGTTGAAAGATCATATTTTAATATTTCGCTAATTTAAAAAAACAGATGCTTATCTTTGAATGTAGTGACGAGACACGAGGGGCGCAAACAACACCTGCAAGTCCAAAACTGACACCTCCCTCCATCCAGATGGAGGTTTCCAGGCCAGTGACACAGGAAGGGGGGGGGGGGGGGCAGAGACTCCTCCTCCTCCTCTGTAGCTGTCAGAGCGTGACAGCGGGCCGAGGTGGCGGTGGGGTTAAGGGGTCTCGGATAAACTGTTCCGAGGCCCCATCGGCTCTAAGTGCCGTTTCCCCCGGCCTCCTCTGCCCTGGAGGCCCGTCGCCTTTGAAACCGGAGACCCCTCCCCCCCCCCAGGGCACCCAGAGGTCAGCGGCGTCCCACCAGTGTCAGCTTACTGATGGGTCTATTCAGCCCGGTCCTCAACGGCGACGGTGGAGAAGGACGGCTCCTCCGTCTCTCCACTTGGTGTTTTTAACAGAAGAAAGTCCGTCTCTCACAGAAGACGTGGCTCACAGTCAAACGCTGCTGGAGTCCATGCATTTAAAACAGAGTTCTTCATTAGCAGCGCCTCTAGACATCTCAGGAACCTGGTGAGCTGAATCTCTTCTGTCTTTAGGGTTTCAAGCTGTCGCTGACCCACAAAACAGCTGATGTGGATCCAGCTTTCACTAACAAAAACTCTGTTTACTTCCTTCCGTCTCCGGCAGACGGTGACGCCCGACGGGGAAGTGACTCAGATAAGAATCGTCCGAGTTTCAGCAAAGTCATTGTCTAAATTAGGTCAGACTTCTGCTGAATTTCAGAGCTGAGCGCATCAGTTCTGTCTTCTTCAAAAATCCCAGCGGTGGCTCGTTTAACCCGGGCCGACCCGGGTCAACCGAGGCACCGCTAACCTGAGCCGGGTTCCTGGAAAGCGGTCACGTGAAAACCAGACCAGGCTTTCGGCGGTGACATCACACTTATCTGTCTTTGGCATCAGAGCTTTAAAAGCTCAGACCACCACGAGGAAACCTTTCCATCTGGACCACAGGACTACATTTCCCAGGAGCACGAGCGAGACCCGAAGGAGGTGAAGAGTTTAAGGTCCGCTGCTCTTTTCCTGGTGGAGGCAGGAAATGGAGTTTCCATAGGAGGCGAACGTTGCAGAGCTTTGGAACGAGGCCCAGACGGGAGTCAAGGCTGAAAAACAGAAAAGGGGGGAATGCTCAGCTCACAGCCGCTCCTCTCAGTCCATGTTCACGGGAACCGGTGCCAGCTACCGTGTCCATGGATAGGGCTTCAATCCGAAAGGGAAATGTTTTGGTTGGCTTTTTTTTTAAACTTGTTTTTGGCAGAATCTGTGATCGGACCCAACGCAGGGCTTGTTTTTCTTCAAAGTAAAGTCAAGTGAAGTCAGCTGGGCGCAGTAGTCATGGGTTCCTTCACCTCAGATCCGGCATAATAACACAGGTCCCTGTGGCTCTGAGCTGCAGGCACTTCAGAAAGGCGTCATTATGCAAACACACGGCCTCTTACAACAGAACTTGCCGGTTACTGCCCCCCCGCTCACATTTGCATTGCTATTTATTTCTTGCAGTAGCACCATACTCAAACAAAACCGAGACCGCTCGGTCACAAGGCGCTGAGCGGCCACGACGAGCCGCTCTATCGATATCTGTCTTCAGACAGAAAGGTTCTTTCTCTCCTTCGGAGGCTCTGAAGCGCCCCACCAAGGTGCTTAGTTGCTCTTTCTTACCACAGTGCAATTCAAAGAGTCCTTGACTTTTTTTTTTTTAATGTCCAACAACATTTAGAGACCTTGGACAGGTCGGTCTACAGCTTCGGCAAAGACCACAGAAGAAAAGGCAGATTTTTAAAAAATCTCTCATGACCGACGCCCACGACGTGAGCGGCGGCAAATACAACAAAATAAAAATAAAAAACAACGAAACAAATCTTATTTGCTTTCTAGATCTACAAGTGTTATTCTCTCTAGTTGTCGGTGCAATTCAGGAAGGTGCGCTACATAAGTCAGGTCAGGGGGCTGAGGAGAGGGCTGGGGGGGGGGCATCGAGGACACTTTCCCTTTTGTGGGTGAAAAATAGAAATAAAGCCGAGCTCGAAGGCCACACAGCTGCCTGTCTGCCCGTCTCGCTCGGGTCCGTGACAGTAGTGCATTTTGGGTGAATAGAACGTCGTCCTTTTTAACGGACCATGACAGCAATCACAAAATATGTCAGTCGCCCCCCCGAAACAAAACGATGTGTTAATGGTTGGCAGCATCTGGAGCAGCGAGCGCTTTTGGTGTCTTGAGTGGTTTCAGTATCTTTGGTCAGTTTGAATTAAGGTGCAGGTTCTTTTTCTTCTTTTAGACTTTTCTTACATTTTAATGGGGTGAAGGGGTGTTAAAGAGGGGGGGGGGGGGGGTTAAAGCTCCGAGGACTTTGTTTCCCTTAACAGCTGGACTTGTTGCAGATGTTTCAGATGCCGATGGTATTAGGAGCCCAGCCAAATATATATATATACATATTTGTATATATATATATATATATATATATATATATATATATATATATTCCAGGCCTGCGCTCCTCCCACTTCCTTATTTTAAGCACTTCCTTTAATCCTCAAATGCCCCGTGGCCCCCGCCTCACTACCGGCCCCCCTGCCGACAACTACGACCATCTACAAAAAACAGTGCAATGTCTATTCATAGGCACACTGGGATACAGATACAGCACACAGAGAGGGAGAGAGGAACGCTATATACGCTCATACAGAATGTATATACACACGCACGCACACACACACGCACACACACACACACGCACGGACAGACGGACAGACGGACAGAACACAGAACAGAGACGTCAGCAGCAGCAGCAGATCTGGCCTGGCGGTGGTTGTGGTGCAGCCTGCAGAGACGGAGCGGTGAAGACGGTTTGGAGGGCCAATGGGAGACGACCAGGAGCAGGGTGGCAATTTACTGCCATTTTGTTTAGGCTACTCCTTCCTCCTCCTCCTCCTCTTCCTCGAGTGTGTGCATCGTCGAGGAGCGTGGTCAGTTGGTTGGTGGTGCTGGGAGGGAGGAGGCGTGGAAAGAGACGGGGGAGAGGAGGAGGTTGGGGGAGACGACGGGTGAGCTCAGCCCGCGGCCTCATCACCTCCCTGCGGGGGGGGCTCTTTGCGTTGGATCGGACCGCCTGCGCTGGCCGCCAAAATCCTCTGCACAAAGTCTTTGGTCCGCCCAGCGACTAAAGGACCTTTAAATTGGGACAATGGAAAGAAGAGAAAGACTCCTTAAAAGATGAGGGTCGATGTGGCAGAACATGTCAACTACTTAAATCCTGTTTCTAGTTTCTATTTTCACTGTTGGATCAAATAATAATAAAGCACACTGCTAGAGCATAGCATATGTCGCTAACACGTTAGCATGAAGCTCCAGACCCTTTGTTCTTGATTTGGTGGGTCTTTGTATGTTTGTCACATAACGGGACAGACTGCACGCATTTCTTTGAGATTTGTGGAGTTGGTCGTGTTTGTGTTGCTCACCGCTGGACTCTCGGAGGATGTCCTCCAGACGTTGGGTCATCCCTCGCTCGTCCGTGTCCTCCTCCTCGCTGCTCTCCACCCGCAGTCGGATCACCTCCTTGATCCGCAGCAGAGCTCCCAGCAGGTTCTCTGTGCAGCGGAAAACAACACAGTTAAAACGAATACTTTCATCACCTGAAGCCCGATGAAGCAGGTGATGAAAAAGAACACGTCACTGATTGACAGCTTCAATCCGTATTTCCGTTTTTAAACTGCAGCTTGCTTTAGGGCGGGCTACACAGTGATTGACAGGTCTCTACCAGAGACGTATACAGCGTCTCTACGTCACTCCTCCTCAGTCCAGATATGGTCACTTCCTGTTCACTGGTTGCAAAAAGTCAAGATGGCGACGGCGAAATCGCTAAACTCGAGACTTCAAAACATCAGTCCACAAACCAACGGGTGACATCACGATGACTACGCCCACTTCTCACATACCGTCTGTGTTTGGGACAAACGTTGAGGTTTGATGGTGGACCAACAGATCGGACTGGGTCTGAACTGGGCAGCTTCCTGGTGTGAATGTGCTCCGATAAGAATCATCGGACCCTTCTGTGATTTTGGCTCCCTGCTCCTGTTCGTGGTCATGTGACCTGGTGGCGCCATGACACCCCTCCTGTTGCCATGACGCCCCTCCTGTCAGCTTCAGCTGGATCGGAATCCTCTTTTGTCTCAGCGGGGAGTGTGTGTTTGTGAGTGTGAGTGTGTGTGTGTGTGTGTGAGTGTGTGTGAGGGTGGTCGAAGGACCACAGTGGATCTGACCATTTCCTTCGACTCCACATCTCACACACACACACACACACACACACACACACTGGCACGATGCCAAAGTCTTACTTGTTTGAATTTTCCTGTTGAATCTGCTGCTACGCTTGCAGAGCGTGTTTTTCTTTGGATGCAAATTACAGTGATAGAGAGAGCGAGAGAGAGAGAGAGAGAGAGAGAGCGAGACAGAGAGAGAAAGAGAGAGAGAGAGAGAGAGCGAGAGAGAGAGATAGTGTGTGTGTTTTGGCTTCCTGCCAGCGAGATGACATTCTTTTTTTTGCGTGAGCCACAACTAAAGACTCAATGAATCTCTGGTCCAGCATCAGGAACGATTGGAATGTTAAAAAAATGTGAGTGGGAAAAAAAAGAGAAGAAAATAGGACAAAGGAAGTTGGATGATGGTCGGGGTTAAAGATGTCGAAACCAAACTGGGGGAGGAGGAGGAGGAGGAGGAGGAGGAGGAGGAGGAGGAGGAGGAGGAGGAGGAAGACCGGGCTGACATATTCAGTGTTGATTATCTTGTTACGATCATCTTTCTGCAGTAACATGATTTCTTCGTCTTCCGAGAGAAACGATGTTTCATTTATTACTTGATTTGTTATTCTTATTATAAAGAGGCGGTTTTTAAATAAATTACACACTTTTAAGTCTCAATCTCCACAGCTGAACACAAGATTATTTCTCTTTAATTTAGGCAAATTCCCACCGAGCCTGTTCCTTCACTGTCAGAATGTGTGACTGCAGGATGAAATGAACAGAAGAAATGTGACACTTAAAACAACCTTGAGGGGAAGAAGAGCATTAAGCGCCTCAGCGGCGGTTTAATGAAAGAGAGTCACGGTGGGTTCGAGTGATCAAACACAACGTGTGATGACGTCGTGGTGATCAGAGATCAGGGCTGTCAGGTGGGCTGATACTCATGCTGTTCATACGGGCACTAATGAGAAGTTTAATGTCATATAATATCACAATATTTAGGAGCAATACCTACTGTCATTGAATCCCATTTTAGAATAATACGTTATATTACTGGATTATAATCATCTCGGCGACCAAAATCTCTCAATTAACTTTAATGAAGTGAAAGAGTTCGAGATCAACTCCCAGGCCGGACAACGTTGTAGTAGAGACCTGTCAATCACTGTAAGCCCCGCCCTAAAGCATCCCCTGCTTTATAGTCTGTGTGACTCTAAATGGACCATAATGTACTAAATGAACATCATGCTGTATTGAAGAAGACTTGAAACTAGAGATTGAGACATAAACTCATGTTTACAATGTTTACTGAGGGAATAAATCAAGAGAGAAGTAGAGTCATTTTCTATAGACTTCTATACAACCAGAGGAGTCGCCCCCTGGTGGTCATTTACAAAGAGGACTTTGACTCGTCAGTGACGTGTTCATGTGTTCATCACTTTGACGTTGCAGCTGTAGAACGTGTCCGGTCTGCAGTACTGACCGTACTCCTGGTTGAGCCCCCACAGCTTGATCTTGTTGGCTTCGTGCTGGGCCTTCTTCTTCAGCCGGCAGGCTCTGCAAACAGAGTAAAAAACCAGAGCGCCATCATCCTCTGGAACGAGAGACTCTTCGTATTCCCGTTCTCCCGTTACCGTGTCTGCCGGTTTCACAGCCAGAGCAGCCGGAGAGTGATGAGAGGAGGATTTATTTTCAAACTGTGAGGCAGATTGACTGGAAAAACCCCTCCCCTCATCCCCTCGCCTCCGCTACCACTTGACTCTGACGGGATACGGCCGGTTTGGTTTGAGAGTATTTGGTGTTTTCAAAAAGAAAAAGGCAGCAGAGCCTGAATCAGTCGATGCATGTTAAATATTGATGCCTCTCATGGGGACTATTCTCCGCAGCGTGCAGAGAATTTCTCATTTCTTGCGGCCGTGAATCAGCTGAATGAAACTTAAGGAAACAAAACACTCCCTCTACCTCTCTGCATGTTGAGATGTTCTGACCACAGTCCCTTCTAAAGAGGATGTGGACGACCATACGACATTAAGCTGTTCCTAATCACGGCTGGGATGTTCCAACTTGTACCACGTTTTTGTTAATGCATTTCCCTACCTTCCCACAAGCCCCTAAACACACCATCAACACAAGAGTTTAGTCGAAACAGCCCCTGCTCGCAATGCGAAACCAAAAATAGCCCCGAAGAACACATGCTGTTCATCGCGATGGCTCACCTACAGCTGCAAATTGATTTAATCGGCGTGCTGAATGAGAACGAGACCAGCGGCCGCCTGGAAGGTAGGAAAAAACACAATTCACCTTTGAGGTGTTTCCAAATACTGCAACACTTGAGAATAAAGCGAGTTCATGCAGTTCATTCTGACAAAGAGGATACACAGATTCAGCCATTTTTGGAGTTTGTTTTCGTTCAATAAAGACGTTGTTATTATCTCCGCCATGAGAATCATGCCGGTGAGTGACTGTGCACCTCTGCGTCTTTCCACGGCTAATCTGGCTTTCTGCTCGAGCAAACTGCATAATGTCTTGGGTGGTGTAGTTTAAGCTCCAGGGCCTGTTGTGGTTGCGGTGACTTCACACATTTTGAAGCCTTTTATCACCTGTTTTATGCTGCCATTGACTGCCTGCTGACTCCTCACTCACTTCCACTAACCGGCCGCTAGCCAGCGGGGCTAACGGCTAACAGAACTGCTCGTACACATACTGCTGCGTACCTCACGGCCGCTGCTCTGCGGCTCGCTTTCATTGTCTTTGGACGGTGTGTTTGACGAACCGCTAACCGCTAACAGCTAACGGGTTTGACAGTACAGTCGTGCTGTAGGTCTGGTCCCTGGGCCAGTGGCCAGCACATGATCTCTCTACCGCTAAGCGTCCGCTGGAGGCAAACTAAGAACTCGTTGTTTTCCTCCTACGCAGGTTTGTTCATGACACGATTGATCCCAGCCACCGCTAACTCTGAATTTAACACTTCACTCTCAATGCTTCTCCTTCTCTTCCATCATCATTCGATCCGATGATGTGAATCCCAGAGTCTCTCTCCTCTTTAAACTGCCTGGTAATAATGTCCTTTCCCCCAAATTCTCCTCCCTCCCACCATCCAGAGATGAACTTTCAATAACCTTCCTCTCCTCGTCTGCCTCCTCAATCCTGCCCTGATTTCCTCCTGTGCAGCCTTTCATCCTGCCTCCTTCATCTCGTCTCCTCTGTTGTTTTGCTCCGCTTTCCTCCAGCTTTCCTTCATTTATTCCATCCTGCTCACGGCCAAGGTAAACCAATCAACTTAAAAATACACTCATGGCCTACATTTCCCAAATAATTTGTGTTGTGTATGTTGTCCCTGGGGACATCTTCTGACTGTTTGCAGTAAGGCTGAGATTTAGAAGGCCATCTCACGTATGGTACACTGTGTTTCACGGGGGAGGAGTTGAAATCAGAAGCCTCCTGACAAAAAAAAGCCTGTTTTCTTTAGATTTTCAGATTTTTCATTCAGTCAAATCCTTAAATTCCACTGAGATTAGATGTATTTCTCAATACATTCTTCTCTCTCCATGTCCTCCAGGTCAACTACTTGACTACCCCTCATATTTAAAAACCGATCTTGAAGACTAAAAGACTGCAGATATACAAAACCACAGAGGCACGTAGGATTCTCATCTATTTCTTTCTGCAAATGATGCACAATCGCTGAAAACCAAACCAAAATGCCCACTCATGCCAGATGAATCGATACGGAGAGTCTTCCCGGGCTCTGACTTGGTGCAGAGGATGTAAGGAGGGCAGTGAGTGGAGTCTGGTACCTGGAGGCCAGCTTGTTCTTCTCCTTGCGGGACCGGGCTCGGGCCACGGCGGGCAGGTCGTTGACCGGGCCCATGCCGTCGATGGCGGCGTTGAGCTTCTGCAGCTGCTCCCCGATGTTGTGGAGCTTCTGGGGGTTTGGTGTCAGGTCGCTGGCGTCTGTCTTGCGGGCTTTGCGGCGCCCTTTTTTGCCTGGACAAAGGACAAAAGAGTTCATTCAATACCCGTCTGTAAAAGTCTTTCAATCCTCTATCTTTTCAACACCCGCAAACACACCAGTGTGCCAAATGTCTGCTGTGCAGCCAAACGTTGTCCACAGAATTCATACTCTGTCACCAAGAAATCCTTATAACGGGATAAGCAGGCGGCAACCTGAAAAGTGAAGCCAGTGCTTCATGTGTTAAAGCTGCATTCTCTCTAGTGTCCACCAGGGGGCGACTCCTCTGGTTGTATAGAAGTCTATAGAAAATGACTCTACTTCTCTCTTGATTTATTCCCTCAGTAAACATTGTAAACATGAGTTTATGTCTCAATCTCTAGTTTCAAGTCTTCTTCAATACAGCATGATGTTCATTTAGTACATTATGGTCCATTTAGAGTCAAACAGACCGTAAAGCAGGGGATGCTTTAGGGCGGGGCTACACGGTGATTGACAGTTGTCTGTGTTTTCATCTTACAACTTTGACCCTTTCACATTGTTTTCAATTCCCGAAAGTTAAACGTAACATTTTGATCGCCTTTTAAAATGTCCTTTACAGTGTTCGACTGTACTTAGCTTCACCCTCTGGTGTCACTTCTGGTTGCAAAAAAACCAAGATGGCGACGGCCAAAATGGCAAATTAAAGGCTTCAAAACCGTAGTCCGTAAACCAATGGGTGACGTCACGGTGACTACGTTCACTATTATATTCTTACACATGTAGTCTATGGGGATAAGACATCTAGATTCTCTTCAATTTGATGAAATTGTCCAGCTAAATAAATGGCATCATAGTTTTTAGAAGTAGCAGTTAAATATATATATATATATATATATATATATATATATATATATATATATATATATATATATATATATATATATATATATATATATATATAAATAAAATATAGGACAGGTAGATAGGTACTAAATGTTATTTGTGAGGCAGTAGATAGTGGATTCTTCTGAAGAACAAAGGCTGCCAAGCTGCTGCACATTTCACTTGGCAGGGAAGCGTTGAAAAATTCAGATTTTGACATGAAAGTTGTATGTAGGGCACATGCCTGAGGGTCCAGATCCGATTTATCTCACATGAGAGAAAAGAAATGGGACACTTTCAGCTGCAGTGTGAATATATTTTTTAAATTTCTCCTCATTCAGTGGATCTCTACACTTTTATTTCTAGCTTCACCTCTATGTGATCGGTGCTGCAACCAACAATGAATCCATCAATTATCTTTTCCTTTTTGATTGAAATATTGATGGTCTCGTCGTTGCAGTGACATGGTCGTGAACCGGTCAGTGTTGCGGTGTTCTCACCCTCTCGGCGGTACAGCGTGCTGGGTAGAGTGCTGGAGCTCCAGGACAGAGACCAGTGGACGTCTCCGCCCAGTTTCTTCTTCGTGGCCAACTCTCGGGCTCGTCGGTACTCCCAGAAACAGCGACGCTTCGCCGGACGCTCGCCCGGCTCTCTCGCCGGCTCGGCTTCCACCTCTGAAGGGAAACGACAAGAATTGTGAATTTGTGCGTCGATACAAATGCGGTAAAAAGCTTCGCAGCTGTGTCACAAAGTAACACATTTCAGCGGAGCCGACTTTTATGAAAAATTGATTTTTTTTTTAACAACCAACAAGGGGGAAAACTATCTAAAACATGACCTGGTCATCAATTTAGAATCAGAAATGGTTTATTGCCAAGTACGTTACACATACAAGGAATCTGGCTTGGGGATTGGTGCATAACGATAAACACAGTGCAGTAGTATAAGACGTCATTTAAAAATAGAAAATGTGAAAATGTACAATAAAATATGGTAAACAAATGAGCGTACGTTAAGACAAGTAAGTTCTTTATGAAACAGGATTAAAGTCTCCAGCCGTGTTAGCCGTCCTACGAGTCTCAAAAGGATTCAATCGATACAAAAATAACTTCTTTGATCACCACAAGTGGATCAAAAATATAAAGTTTAACTAAAGCTTGGAGCGAAGTTATTCGTCACATGTTCAGGGACTTGCTCAGCGGTCCTCACTCGTTTTGGTCAGAGGGGTGAGGAAAGGTGAGAAGAAAGGTAATCATTAAGATTTACCATCTAAGGAATGTGATCATCCACAACACAGTCAATGGAAATCTGGCTTTTCACAATACCATCAAGAACCACAGTACTGGACACATCAGGTGTTAAGAAGCCCAGCAGAGTTATTGCATCTACGAAATGATCAGAATTCACCCTCTGAGAACCATGAACGTCTGAAACCAAGTTTCACAGCAACCTATTAATCGTGCTTCAGAGTATTTCCCTCCGGTGTTGGCCCACCAGAGACACATCACCACGAAAGTCCTCAAAGGGTTTTACTGTCAGCAGGAGGCGTGTGCCGATATGAACATTATCACATTTATCCAGGCCAAAATAATTGCGATCCACGATCTTTGGTACCCATCTACCCAGCATCGGTGATATTGGTGACAAGA